>NW_021490717.1:249905-259371 GCF_001605985.2 Dendrobium catenatum | reverse complement strand
ATATATATATATAATATTTAAAGAGTCTCCCTAATCATTTAGGATACTTCAATGTTATTCTAAGCCCTAAAACCCTATATATAATATTTAAAGAGTCTCCCTAATCATTTAGGATACTTCAATGTTATTCTAAGCCCTAAAACCCAAAGCTTCCTACATGGAATATAAACCTTCAAATATTTACCATTCATATAACTCAACATAGCATGTTTGTTTAGACACATTGGAAACTTTTCAAACTCATGCAAACATGTTCATAATTATAATTACAATGATTTTAACTTACTTGGGTCCATGTTTGATGATGTTTGGCCTAGGTGGATCAAACATTTAAATGGATCTAAACCCTAAGACTCTTTTATATGCATAATTCATATTGCAAACTATAATCCTTGCCCTAAGTTTAATCCTTAGGCACATTGCATTCTTCCTTGATCATATTTAGGCCCAAAGTGGCTATTGGTTAAGAATGGTTGACATTGATTGGTCATTTTGACCATTAAAGGACTATGTAAACATAAAGCTTCAATCATTCATATGAACTCAAAAAAATCCTAACAAAGCTTCCTAAACCTTCCAAATATTAAATCATACATGCCTAAACCTAAATGAGCCATCAATGGACCATGCTTAACCATGGTTGACCAAACCCACATTAAACCTAAAGTTGACCAAAACGAATTTTAAATACAATTCATTGTGAAAATAAATGTGAAGAGACCATAGATTGACTCAAAGCCACTTCCAATAAATTTTAAATAACAAATAGGACATATTGCACCTAATTCCAAGGCCTTCTTCAACCTAGATGACCAAGTTAACCTAGGCCGACTAAACTTTCTGTATGAGTCATACTCTTTAAATCTAATGATTTAAAAGCATGTATGGCCTTTAAACCCTTTGGGATTGTCTATAAAGCTCTAAATGATCAACCATAGCTAGCTTAACCGTTTGGTCACTCAGGCTAAACATTTTTGCTGACCTAGGGGGTTCCCTTAAGCCAAAACTACAATTTTATAAAATTAAATAAATTAAAAACTTGCATAAGGTACTTAGGTATTCCATGCATCAACTATATTAGGCCCAGCACATGAATGGACCTAAGTTAGCCTAATTAGCTAACATATGTGTCCTAAATAATTATTTATTGAGCAATTCTTAAATTATGAAGCCATCATCCCAACTCACCTCATGTACTTTGCTTTAAAACTAACCACACAACTCTCCCTATCATCATAAGCAATGCGATGATCTAAGGTGCAAAAAGATAAAGAAAATAAGCCTTCTACTTGAATGGCTCAAGCTTAATAGCAGGCTCAACTCCCCATATGGGCCCAAATTACATTAGTGAGCTACCTTGAGCTCGTTAGACCATAAAAAAAATAAAATTAGCTTGGCATCTCATCTGTTTGCTAGAATTTGAAATGAAAAAAAAAAATAAACAATCATTTATAAATACCCTAAACTTTTTATATTGGGGGGTTCATGTTTTTTATTCTAAAACTCTCCCTATGAGTTCTTGAGTGCATTCTTAAACTTTTTTTTCTTCTAGTCCACTCCCAAAGTGTATTCAATCAAGTTTATTGACCACCCTTTTGGCCAAGATCCATATATTCTAATCCTGTTCAACACATAGTTATTTTGTCTTTCATGCTCTTTAGCAACTCACTGGCTATCTATCGAATCCTCCTGTGACTCCCCATTTTTCCCACTCATGGGTTGTTTTCTTGCTCATTTCTCTCAGAGTTTTGTTTCTTTTGTCTTATTCTTCATTGTTTTTGTGTTCTATTTTGGTTTTCCTTTCATTTTTATTGGCTTTGGTCAACAATAATGCCGTCGTCATCGAATTCTTTGTCTACTTCGGATGCTACTGGAAAGACATGATCTTTTAAAGATGTTTTGGCTGGTGGATCTTCTTCGAACTCTAGATTGAATTTTGTTCAAACCTCTTATAAAGTTTTTCCTGTCCTGATGTTTGACAATTCTATAATTTTATAGTTGGCCTCCCCCCTTTGCTTTAGCTTTAATCCAAAAGTTTATCTTATGTTGACGAAATATGGATGTCATACAAAATTTTTTCTTGAATCTGAAACTTTTTTGATCATTTCATATTAGTTTTTTGGATCAAAGGCACATTGAAATTCAATGTTCTAGTGATCTTGATTATAGTTGCATTTTCTCTAGAAGGGTATACTATATTAAAACTGGCCAGATGCAATTACTCAAATGACCTATTAATTATCATGTTTGAGAGGAGTCCCCCATAACTCCTTTCTGGATTTCCTTACCGAATCTGATACTTCATTTCTTTAACTCCCAAATTTTGTTTAGCCTAGCTTCAATTTTTTGGTAGGCATTTGCAGACAGAACAGGCTACTACTTTGATCTCATGTATGTCAGAGGGTCGTATTTTGGTTGATCTGAATAATTCTAAGAAACATCCTAATGAAATCTGTGTTGGGTGGGAGTTAAATGGGAATTTCCAAAAAGTTGATTTAAAAAACTTGCCTATTTTCTACTCTCAATATAAAATGCATGGTTATGGTTTAAACGAATTTTACATGTTACATCTCCAACTTCGTAAGCAAAAGGAATCCTCCATACAATCGAAAGACAAAACTACTTGAGTTCCTTCATCAAGTCAAGATAATGCGATTCATATCGAGGGAATTGTTGAGGAAACTAAAGCCAACATGCAGAACATTATCAAGGAGCAAAAAGACCCTTCCACCATTTATACTAAACCTTTTTCTTCCAATGCCAAGGATCCTTTTACTTTAAAGGGAGTGATTAATAGCACTAATATTTTTTTAGTTAATCATTTTGGAAATGTGGATGAATAAATGGTGGCTATTATATCTTAGCAAAATATTGTTACATCATATGCAGTCATGCCATATGATAGGTAGCTCATTCAGGTTGACAGGCAGCTCATTCAGGTTGACACTGATGAATATACTTTTCGCATGGGAAAAGGTAATTTGGAGGAAAGAGAATTGAATAATACTGGTATAGGCATGGGTAGTAAGGAAATTCTGGAAGAGGGTTATGACTTTTAAGATGGAGAGCTAACTTGGGAGGAAAGGAAGGTGGGTATTTCTAAACACATGAATGATATTAATATTGGTAGTAAGTTTTCTCAAATTTCTCTTCAACATTGCAATACCTTTACTAATATCGAGGATATGGATATTATGACAAATTTTTTTGCTAAAGATGATAATGAGACTAGTTATACCAAGTTTCAAAATAAGAAGAATAATAAAACAAAACATCATTTTACAATCTCTTACGACCACCCATTCTCAAACTACTCAATAACCCCTTTTTCATGTTTAAGTCTATTATTTGGAATGTTAGGGATATTGAGTGCACCTCCTTTAGGTTGAGGGTTAAGAATTTAGGCCATTTTGATAATGTTTCTATTCTTATTTTACTTAAACTTCTTATTACATATGGAAAATTGTTTAGTACTGCTATATTTTTAGATTTTAATCATTATGTTGCTAATTCTTCTAATAAAATTTGGGTGTTTTAGAAATATCCTATCATGATTGAGGTTGTTGGGATTTTTACTCAAGTTTTGCATTGCAATATTAAAATTTTAAATTAGAAATGTTATACCTCTTTTGTGTATGCTGCTACTTCTCATACTATTAGAACAATTTTGTGGGAATAACTCACTAATTTCCACTGTATTATTAATTTGCCCTGGTTAGTTGGTGGTGATTTTAATACTATTTCTAAACCTTCTAAGCATATTGGGGGCTCTACTCCAGTTTATCATTTTATGGAGGATTTCAATAACATGAATTTGGACGGTAACTTATAGCAATGATTGGATCCTAATTTTTTAATGATATTTGGATAAACTCATTTAGTTATATTTTTGTCGAACATTTTAGCAAAACTCTTTTTGATCATTCACCTATTTTTATTAGCCTCAATACTAGGTATGTGTGGGTCCTTCCCCTATCTTTAGATTTTAAAATATGTGGTTACGTGATGACACTTTTGAACATGATTCAGGAGAACTGGCATGCTCCTTCGTATCATGATAAATCTTTTATTAGTATAAATAGATTATGGTTAAAACTTAAAAGACTTAAGCATAAAATGAGTTGGTGGAATTCAAATGTGTTTAAAATTGTTTCATTAATATTCTTACAGTTGCAGATAAAGTGAGTACTAAAGAGCATAATTGCAAATTTTATGTTTCTAATGATATTTTTAATTTGCTTCATGAGGATAAGATTGCCTTTACAAATTTCAAGCCCAAGAGGAAGTTTTTTGGAAACAAAAATTGGCTGCTAAACAAATTATTGAAGGTGGTAATAGCACTAAATATTTTCATGCGTTGGTCAAGAGAATCAGGCTAAAAATTACTTTGATAAAATTACTCGTGCTAATGGTTTATATGCTAAGGATGCTGAGAAAATTGCTACTTTGGTAGTTGAGCACTTTCATAACCATCTCAACAAGGTTTTTAATCATTCTCCAATTAATAACCTGTTAAGAGAGTTGCTATTTAGCTTTTGCATATTTTACATTTCTTCAACTTGTATAGTTTTGATGATTCCAAATATTATTATTCTAGTTATTATTTTCTCCTAACACTTTTTTTTGGAAGAATTATTTTTGCTCTTGTGTGGACTAACATTTCAGGATAATCAAACTCGAGACTAATGAAGACTTCAAATCAAATTCAGCATAAGATAGTTTGTAAATTGAAGTTTGT
Organism: Dendrobium catenatum; assembly: GCF_001605985.2. Taxonomy (NCBI): domain Eukaryota; kingdom Viridiplantae; phylum Streptophyta; class Magnoliopsida; order Asparagales; family Orchidaceae; genus Dendrobium; species Dendrobium catenatum. The sequence continues at coordinate 254,633 of NW_021490717.1, read as the reverse complement.
ATTTTTCAATTTATTGAGCTTGAGAGAGTGTGATTATAATTAAGTAACATAGCACACATACACTTGGGGAGATCTTTAAAAATCAAAATTTATACTGATCGTACGGGACGAACCATGTTCATACGGGACGATCAGGTCAGTTATACCCCTCGGAGAGTAATGGAACGAACAGGAAGTGAGAAAAATTTTCTAAGTCCTAATCGTCCAGACGAATTTCTCTATTCGTCCCTAGATGATTTCCTCTTGATTATCACTTTGAACTGTTCATCCAGACGAAGTGTACCATTCATCCCATGATGATGTCCTCTGGATCCTTGAATTGAACAGATAGTCTAGGAAATTCATCCCATTTGTCCCAGGATGATGTCCTCTGAATCCTTGAATTGAATAGATCGTCCAGATGTTCACCCTTTTCATCCCAGGATGATGTCCTCTGGACACATGACTTGTAATAATCATCCAGACGAACTCCTTTATTCATCCCAGGATGAAGTCCTCTGTTCCATGAAAATTTGGATCTTCTTGCAGTTTCGTTCAAACGAACCCTTGATATAACTGTTCGTACTAGACGAACTTAGATCGTACGGGACGATTATCGGGTATGAAGTTATTCGTACCAATATACTTTGGTTTCGTACACAATTTTTTTATACTATTCATACAGGATGAAATCACGATCGTACAGGACGATCGAGTGCATATAGAATTGAAAATTAGCAGCTTTTGGATGGTTTTTCATATCTTTCCTATATAAGGTTCACTTAAAGATGTCTTATAATCTTTTTGGTCTTTGGCCTTCATGCTTACTGAAAGAAGTGTGAAGGAGAGAGTGATAGAGAGTGCTTGAAGAAGAGTTCTTACCATTGGAGTGTGAAGGATCCACTTGGTTCTCAAAGGTAAGGATCTCAACTTTGTGAATTGTGATTACTTCACTCTTTTCTCTTATCCTTCTAGATTTATTTTGAGAATATCTTTCAAGGAGATCCGTTTCTCTGCCGACACTTAGTGAAGTGTGAAAGGACGAAAGGTTCTCAGCCCACACTTAGTAAAGTGTGAAAAGATGAATGGTTCTCTGCCTACACTTGGAGAGTGTGAACAACAAGAAGGTTCTCTGCCTACACTTGGAGAGTGTGAACAGTGGGAGGTACTCTTCCTACACTTGGAGGGTGTAAAAGGATGACAGTTCTCTGCCGCCCCAGGTAGTGGTGGAAGAGAGTTTTTTGAAGGCTTCTCCGCCTTGTTGTGTGGGCAAAAGGAGAGACACTATTGGTATTAGTGCAATACTAAGAGGGTGCCTCCGGGGAGTGGATGTAGGTCGTGTTTGACCGAACCACTATAAATCTTATGTCTTTTTTATTTTCCGCTGCATTTCTTTTTTACTTTACTTTTTTGTTGATCTGTAGTTGAAAAATCTTTCTTAAAAAAATTCATTAAAGTTTTTTTTTCAGTTTAAAAATTAAAGAGGGAAATTTTTCAATTTCAAATTCACAGGAAATTTTTTAATTACCTATTCACCCCCCCACCTGTTGGTGGAATTTTGAAAACATATTTTAAAAATATTGGTTTTCTTTGGGAGTCAAAGATTAATTCTAATTCTAAAATCGAATCATCCCGTTAGAAAGAATATATCACCTCGAAAGATGAAAATAAAATTTCATAACGACGTTCAGATTTAGAATTATGAAATTCATCTAGAATATTATGACCGGATGCTAAAAAAAACTTCATATGTCCTCGAAGGGTCAAAATGAGGTTCAACTGAATATCCGACTACAATATTCAAGAAGTGTGATCGTTAGGTTCACATCCAAAGCCTTATCAAAGAAAGATGTATCTCCCCGAAGGGAGAAAATATCATTCGATGATAATTCTTTGAATATGATAATAATGATCACTAGTATTTTAAGTTTTCCCAAAGAAATCCAATTGAGTTTTGAAAAATCAATTTTTAAAATCAGGTGCATGTGTGGTTCTAAATCTCCTACGAGCGCAAGCCCTCGTAGTTAATTACATCGTAAGAAAACAAGGTCTCCTACGAAAACTCACGATTAAAATAACGGCAGAAATTTTGTTAGAATTTCTAGGAGTGATATCAAAAAGAGAAGTGAATTTTGGAAATTCAACAGGGAATGGATCAAAATTGAGCAGTTATTAACGGAGTTAAAGGAGGAGAGGTAGGGGACACTTTGAAATTCCAGAACCATCCGGAAGCGTCCCAACTTAATCTAAGTGTTGGGCTTTATGTTTTAGGATTGAGATGAAGCTTTAATTAGAGTTAAGTATTTTATTAGAAATTTGGGACTATATTCCCGAAATTTGGGGTCTTATAATCAAAAATCTATCGCGGATCCTAAATCTAATTTGGACACTGGACCACAGTCGTCCGAACCTAACTAATGCAGTGCAAAACCTGGACTTACCCCGGCCTGGATTGGGGAGCCAGCTAACCACCTAATCGATTTAAAAGAAATGAGTCCAGTCTTTTATGAAAGAGTGGTAGGGACGTTGTAATTAAAGTTTTGGAGAGTTGGGGCCGACATCTAGAGATTCTCCTAATTGGCCCCTTTGACATATGTTGGGTGCAAAAATGCTAAACTGATGCAATTAAAATTTTGACTCTTTTGGTTTGTATCTAATGCAATGCATGCTAGTTAACAACTTCCAATCAAGTATGCTTGAAATTTTAAAAACAGGCTTATAAAATAGTTTTTTAGAAGACTGGACTTCCCCAGGTCCGGCACCTCGTCCTCATAGGTCAGACTATCCGGACTCTACCCGCAGGCGGGGAAGGGTCTAAAACAAGGAAAGAAGAAGTGCAGAAATATGCATGCGACCCCGGGGTCGATCCCCGGCTAATTCCCTAGATTCGTTATCTTTCTATGTTATTTAGACTCACTAAAATTTTAGACTTCAAGGTTATGAATATAAAAATTTTCACACCCTCACGAGCCTCACGAGTCCAGGCAAAAACAAAAAGGGGCATACAATCGCCAAAAAACTAGTAAAAGCAAGTAATCCTAAAGGCAATCAAATCATCACATCAAATATAAATTAATTAATAAATGTCCATAGGCAAAATTGCCTTGCTTATTACAAACCAGAATATTACAGAAAGTAAAGTGGCCGAGCACCACTGACAACAACCCGGATTCTAAACCTAGTAATGACGCAAGTAGTTTTGAGTGGGATATTCTCAATCTTCAAATCTTCAAATCCTCGATCTCATTCTTCTTTGGACTCCTTTTCTTCAATCTTCTTGGAATCTTCGTAGTGGATTACCCAAATGGACAAGAGGGCACTTCCCTCTAAGGGGGAAGGCCACTCTTTCCTCTTTGGGTAAGGAAGAGGTATGATCCAAATTTGGATTTCCAAATGGAAAAGGAGTGTTCCCTAAAGGGGTATCCTTTCCTCTTTGGAATCCAAGCTTTGGATCTATGTATCCCAACTCAAAATAAACTTTCACAACACTTGACACTTACACAAATTACATTAATATCAAAATAAAAATCTAGACTCACCTGCAGGGTTATCCTAAGCAATTAATATATAAAAAGCAGTTATTCCCAAGCAGTTGTATATGAGCAGAAAAGAAAGTAAACACACTGGCCACGCTCTTTTTATGATTTGGGGGCTTTAGCAGCTGAAGCACCTGTGCAAAGAGTTTATAATATTTATGCATTTTTTGATTTGCCCCCCCCCCTTTTTTATTGCCCTGCATGAGCGTGGCCACCTGCAGAAAACTGTGTCAACATCCAGATCGTACCTAACCTAAGGGTAATCTAGTCGCCAAACACATCAATCCATCCACAGAGTACAGAAAAAGTAAGCAGACACAGCAAAGCAATTTCATCCACAACATGCAGTGAAAACTACGAAAAATCCGGCACACAGCAGTAAAGTAAACACCGGCCTAACCTAGATCTAGAGTTGGTTGTCCTAGCACATCATCTAAAGTGTGTGAGAAAGGTCGTGTGGCTGGGATAGATCCTAAAGTAGGTTATTAATTGAAGTTGTCTAAAAGTTTGGGTTTGTTAAGGCTTAAAAGGGATTTAGATTAAAATTTAAGTATTAATAAATTAAGAATTTTAATTAAACATATTTTAAAAGTTAATTGATTACTACCTTTGTTTCACACCGAGGCCGTGAAGTTTATTTCACCTTCCTTGCGGCTAAGCTAATAGCCTCGTAGGCCTGGGTTACCCAGTAGCAATCGGGGTTGATTAAGTTGATTTAAATTGGTTGGAATTAAAGGAGTAGATTAATACAAAAATGAGTTAGTTACTGATTTTTAAAGTTGATTAATTCAAGTTTGCCATTAATTGATTCGTGGCGTTGTGCCACCAGGCTCGAGGAACCAGCCTCCTTAGGACACTTAGCCCCGCAGCCCGGAGTAGTCCAGCCGATAAACCAAATTAATGTAATTAAATTAAAGATTTTAAAAGGTTAAATAATTAATGATTAATCAATTTTAAGGTTTAACACCCCTTAGAATCCATTCGTGGCGTTGTGCCACCAGGCTCGAGGAACCAGCCTCCTTAGGACACTTAGCCCCGCAGCCCGGAGTAGTCCAGCCAATAAACTTCAACTTCAGGGTGGTTGTTGTATTTTAAAGGATTTGTTAAGTGTTTTAAGCACTAAACCAATATTTTCTGAGTTTTAGAATGATTATGAGTTTTAAGAAAATTTTAGAATATTTAATGATCTAATTAAGGGGTTAAAAGTTGAAAT
>NW_021490717.1:123514-249895 GCF_001605985.2 Dendrobium catenatum | reverse complement strand
AGCCGTCCCTTGGAATGGATCTCCCTCTCATTCTCAAGAGAGACCTCTTTCTCACCCGTTTTTGAAGCTGCTATGGCCGGCCACTGGAAGAGAACCCTCTCTCACTCATTCTTGGAGAGCTGCTAGGGCCGGCCAAGCTCTCATACACACGATCCCTCCCACACTCCTTCAGCCGTGCCTTCATCCTTCATCCGCTCAAGCAAAAAAAAGGAGGGAGAAGACTCAAAGATCCGGTCAAGAGGAGTTGTTCTTAGGGCTGGCCAAGAGTTTCTGCTTTTTGGATCTTCTCTCACGATCTCATTTTCCTTTGGAGATCTGTTGCTAGGGCCGGCTGAAGAGGAAGAAGGCTACTTGCACTTGACTTCTACAGGAAGTTTATACACCTCCAGCCACCTCCCTCTGGATAAGAGTCTCCGGATCATCCCTACAGGAGATCTCTCTCACTCATTTTTGGAGAGCTGCTAGGGCTGGCCACCATTATCCTCCACATTTGTTTTACATTCACGTTGGTTGAGCTGCTAGGAATGTTCAAGGGAGAAATATGGGAAATCAAGGTGTTCGGTCAAAGAATCATAAAGTTCAATCGGCTAAGAAAGTTCACTGCTCTCTAACTCTTCATCCGACCAAGCAAACTCCTATACGACTCTAAGCTATAGCAGAGTTCGGCCAACAATAGAAGGGGGGCTTGCTGTAGATCTTTGGCTAAAGCAAGGAAGGAAATCTGCTGCTCCCATTTGACCGGTAAGATGAGGAATCTGCTGGCGATTCCCCCACTTGAGCCGTGACAGATCTATGCTGTTTCGTTTCTCCATTCAGGCAAGGAGAAGAAAAACAAAAAAAATATATTGTTGTTGGGGCTCTCACTGGCAAGGCTTCAAATAAAGAAGAAAAGAAGTAAAGGGGCTGCTTCATTTCCAGCCAAGATTTAGCCACAAGAATAGGAAGAATAACTGCAGATTTCAGTAATGATTGGAGGGGTTAGCTGTTGTTTTCAACACCCAGCAAGATGACGTGCTTACAAGAGGATGTGACTTACATTTTGGGCCAAGGACGAGATATTGACTTGGTCATTAGCTGTGGGTGTAATGAGGAAGATCATACCAATAGGCACGACAACAAAAATTTGTTACATTGGTTTTCAACTGACGCTAAGCTCAATGAATGACGAGCTATGTAGAAACTTGTAAGTAAATAAACAATCCTGCTAAAAAATTTATTCTATTGTTCACAATTTGTTTGGTAAATTACAGTTTGCTTTGTTTGGTGAAATAAAATTTTTCAGCTCAACCAACGTGAATGTAAAACAAATGTGGAGGATAATGGTGGCCAGCCCTAGCAGCTCTCCAAAAATGAGTGAGAGAGATCTCCTGTAGGGATGATCCGGAGACTCTTATCCAGAGGGAGGTGGCTGGAGGCGTATAAACTTCCTGTAGAAGTCAAGTGCAAGTAGCCTTCTTCCTCTTCAGCCGGCCCTAGCAACAGATCTCCAAAGGAAAATGAGATCGTGAGAGAAGATCCAAAAAGCAGAAACTCTTGGCCAGCCCTAAGAACAACTCCTCTTGACCGGATCTTTGAGTCTTCTCCCTCCTTTTTTTTGCTTGAGCGGATGAAGGATGAAGGCACGGCTGAAGGAGTGTGGGAGGGATCGTGTGTATGAGAGCTTGGCCGGCCCTAGCAGCTCTCCAAGAATGAGTGAGAGAGGGTTCTCTTCCAGTGGCCGGCCATAGCAGCTTCAAAAACGGGTGAGAAAGAGGTCTCTCTTGAGAATGAGAGGGAGATCCATTCCAAGGGACGGCTGCTTCTCAGATTGGAGGCGTGGAGTGCATCTCTTGCTAGGGCTTGAAGTTGCTGCAGCTGGTGAGGAGTTGAGCTACTGCAGGAAGCGGATCGGGCTGGAGGCCGAGGCTTGTCGTTGCTGAGGGAATGGAATCGTGGAGTCCCCTTTCCGCCGGCCCTATCACAGAGAAAAGAAACAAAAAATTCTGGGCCAATCCGAGAGAGAGCTCTCTCTAATACTATTAGAATCAATCAAACAAAAACATCAAGCCTTTAAAACTTAATCTGACGGTTGTTATTAAATGCTGAAATTAAGATGATTTAAAACTTCAATAGCAATAAAATAAAAGCTAGAATTAAGAACTCAATTAATTATGCAAAAATCCTTATTTAAAAGGGTCAAATTAGTTTGCATTAATCAAAATTGATTTGACTCGAGAGAAGTTAAATTGAGCCGATTAATATTAATCAAGTTAATATGCACTTGAGTCGAGTCGGGGCAATTTAAATTAAATTGATCAAAGCCACCGAGGTGAGTAAAATTCGAATTGATTCGAACAAATTCAACGTCATCAAATCTAGTTTGTATGATCAAATTAACTTTAAGTAATCCGTATGCGATTCAATTTTGATTTTAAGGAAGATTGATGAGGTCATTTACGAGTTGGGTCGAATGAATGATTGAAGTGTAGATTGGATACTGGATTGGAGTATAATTGAAATTTGATTTGAAGAATGATTGAAGGTTGATTGGAATTTGGTTAAGAGTTGGATTGGGATTTGTTTGGGACCTATATGATCGACAAGTGAGAACTTGTCAATCATTAGGTCACCAAAATAAAACCCAGGTGGGTCCTAGTGACCTCATACAAAAATGAGGTCAACACCACCCCCTCTTGGTTAGCCGCTGGGATATAAGCTTTGGTCTAAACAACCTAATTCATATTGAACAAGTTTCAACAAGTGGTATTAGAGCATAATTTCAAAGTCATAAGTTTATACTACTTTTTTATTAGCGTACATGGCTATATTTAGAAACTGAAACACATATGAGGGTTACTCTATAACTAGACCTCTATTGTTCAATAATATTCCTTTAGATTTTTGGAAAACATGCATGTTTACATTTTTATAGTCACTTGATTACCGTATGTGGATCTTACTTCAAGAAGGGTATACAAAACCAACTAGATTAGTTGATGGAGTTAGAGTTGAAATACCTTTTTGTGTACTGGAAAGTATAAGAATGTGACTTAGCATAATTAAATTCCAAATGCTTGAATAATTTCTTTTATGCTCTTAAATCAGAAGATTACATGCGGGTTTCCACTTGCAAGAGTGGAAAGGACATATGTGATAGACTTTGTATAACTTATGAGGGGACTAATGAAGTTAAATAATCTAGATTTAATATCTTGTTGCATGATTATGAATTATTTTGCATTAAACCAAATGAATCCATTTTTGACATGTACACAAGATTCACACAAATAGTCACCTCTTTACTTGCAATGGGTAGGGAAATAATTAATGATGAAATGGTTAATAAGATACTTTGTTGTTTGCCTACTGCTTATGATGCTAAAATAACTAAAATTATAGAGTCTAAAGATTTAAACATTTACTCTATTGATAATCTTCTTAGATCTCTAATTGCTTATGAGCAAGATGTGAGTCAAAGAAAGATTAATGCAGGTGAACCACGAAAGGAGAAGAACAATGCACTGAAAGTGGAGGAGTCAGAAAGTAAACTATCATAACCTGAGGATGAAGATGACATCGCACTGATGAATAGACAGTTCAGAAACTTCCTAAAGAGGAAGCAAAAGAGACGTCGGTAATAGAATCGAGGTAAATTTAATAAAAATGTCAAGGTTTAAAATGATGTTATTTACTATGAGTGCAGGAAAGCTAAACATATTAAGTCAGACTGCCCAAAACTTAAAGACACTCCTAACAAGGAGAAGGTAGAGGAGAAACCAATTTTGAAGAAGAGCAAGAAGAAATTCCAAAGTGCTTTCTAGGCAGACTCAGCTTCAGACTCATCAGAGACTGAAAAAGAAGAGGAAGTCATTAATCTATGCTTAATGGCCAAAAATCTTGATCAGTCAGATCAATAAGAGGTATGTGACATGAATTATAATGAACTTTTTGAAGTTTTTGAACACATACATGATGCATATAGAAAGTTAAAGAAAATGCATACTGGTCTGAATTTAGAATTTTAGGAATTACAAAAAGAATATGAAATCATTTGAAAAGATCATGCTTTAATTGATAATAATCAGATGAAATTGCTTGATAAGTTTGATGATCTAAATAAGAACCATGAAAGTTTAAAATCATCATATACAGAACTTGAAAAAGAATTTAAAAATTTTAAGGATGAATCTGAGAGCAAAATATATAGGATTAATCATACGAATAGTATATTGGAAGAAGTGAATTCATTTAATAAATTAACGATAAAAGCTCTCATGAAAAATATGATACCCCCAAGACTTGAAGATTTTATGAATCCTATTTTATATCCTAAATTTATGCAATCCTTAAATAGACAGAGAAATTTTAGAAGATTAAGAAACCCCTTTCTAGGAGTCAAATGTCATAATTATGGATTGTTTGGACATATAGCTCACACCTGTACTTTGAAGAAGAAAACTTATTTGGTATGGAGACCTATGATGCATAAACCTAGACATATCATACATGCATCTGATTATAAATTGCTAACAGAAAAACCCAAACTTGTTTGGGTTCCCAGGTCTAACGTCTGATAATTTTGTAGGGTCGCTCTCACACAAGATATCGTGAGAGTATATGGTACCTAGATAGTGGTTGCTCAAAATATATGATTGGAGATACTGTATAATACATATCGCTGGAAGCTAGAAGTGGAGGTAAGATTACACTTGGAGATAACACCACTAGGAAGGGGTTGGGTCAGGTATGATTGGAAATCTTACGAATTTTTTTATTGAAAATGTGTTATTGGTAGAAGGCTTAAAACATAATTTCTTAAGTATTAACCAGCTATGTGGTAAAGGATATTGTGTAAAATTTTTTCCTACTAGCTGCATATTAAGCCTGAATGGTAATGATGTTTTGAATGGTATAAGGGCAAACAACGTGTATATGCTAGACTTGAATTATATTAAAATTCCTACTACTTTTTATTTAAAAACTATAACTGATGAGTCATGGCTTTGGTATAGGAGACTCTGTCACTCTAGCATGAAAACCTTAGGAGGAATACCCAAAAGAACATAGTGAGAGGTATATCTAAACTAGACTTTACAAAGGACCACCTTTGTGATGCATGTCAACTAGGAAAATAGGTGAAGTCCTCTTTTCAATCCAGTAAGGATCTTAGAACTAATAAACCATTGGAGATTTTATATATGGACCTTTTTGAACCAGTTTGAACTGTAAGTCTAGGAGGGAAGGTATACGGATTTGTGATTGTGGATGATTACTCTAGATTCGCATGGGTTAGATTTCTATATCATAAGAGTTAATCATTTGAGGAATTTAGAAACTTTTTGACTTGGATTCAAAGGAAGCTATGATGTGAAATTATGACTATTCAAAGTGATCATGGAGGAGAGTTTAAGAATGAAAAATTTGAGGATTTTTGTTAGGAGAAAGGAATTGATCGCAATTTTTTTGCATCTAGAACCCCTCAATAGAATGGGGTAGTCGAAAAGAAAAATAGAACATTAATAGAAGCCACCCGAGCCATATTGGCATAATACTCACTCCCCAAATATTTTTGGGCTGAGGCGGCTAGTACTGCATGTTATATTCTGAATAGGGTGAATGTTAGATCAAAATTAAACAAAACACCCTATGAGTTACTAAAGGGAAGAACACCTAATTTGTCACATTTACATGTTTTTGGATGTAATGTGTTTATTTATAACAATTGAAAATCTGTCTTAGAAAAATTTGATCCAAAATCAGATGAAGGTATTTTATAGGATACTCCAATGTTGCAAAATATTATAGAGTATTCAATAAAAGAACTTTGATAATTGAGGAGACCACATATGTTGTATTTGATAAATCTGGGATTTTGGAAGAGAAAAATATTTAAGAAGATTATATACTTTTGCCCCTGTAGCTAGACTTGAAGTAATTAGGGTTTTGTTAGCCTATGTCTATTTTAGAGGATTAAAATTGTACCAAATGGATGTTAAAAGTGCCTTTTTAAATGGGATAATTCAAGAAGATGTTTTTATAGAATAACCTCTAGGCTTTAAAAATTTTAAAGACCCAAATCATGTTTTCAAACTAAAAAAGGATTTATATGGATTGAAACAGGCACCTAAGGCTTGATATGAGAGATTGAGCACCTTCCTACTTGAAAGATCATTTGAAAAAGGAAGTGTGAATACAACTCTCTCTTTGAAGAAATTTAGAGAGGATATACTCATTGTATAAATTTATGTTGATGATATCATCTTTGGATCTTCAAATAAAAATCTTTATAATTATTTTTCTAAAACAATGAGCAGTGAATTTCAGATGAGTCTAATGGGAGATTTTAGTTACTTTCTAGGCTTTAACATTAAGCAAATTAAGTGGGGTATATTTCTTAGTTAGTCAAAATATGTTAAGGACATCATCAAAAAGTATAAAATAGACAATGCTAAACCTGTTAGTACACCTATGAGTTCCTCAATTTAGTTGGATAAGAACCCTAAGGGGAAATCTGTTGATCAAAATAAATTTATAGGGATAATTGGATATTTGCTTTTTTTTTTTGGGAATTTTTGGGGAAAAGCCCTTCCTTATATTAAAAAGATTACAAGTAAAGTAAAAAACATAAATTATAACTCCAAATCTGAAAAAAGAAGATGAGGAATTCTAAAATAAGCAAAAATACATAACAAAAGAAAGAACTAAATGGTCAAAGAGCCTAAAGGACTCAGGATGTTCTAGCATTCACGAATGGGTCGGTTTCACGAGCGGGTCTGGCTAGAAAAAAAACCTCTGGTTTCCAATTGACCGTCCAAGGGTAGCTGAGATTTCAGCATTAATCATTGTCCTTTCAAAAATACCAACCAGGCAACCTGTAAGAGAGACAAAAATTACAGGCACCACAAAATGGAAGGGAGCAAAAACAACAGCAGTAGGATCAGCCATTGGCCATAGAACTTCAGCAATCCAATGATATCAAGTATGCTTCCATCCATAGGTTTTGTGAAAAATAGCTTTTCTAATTTTGGCAATTATCGTGGCTTGACTGTCAATAATTACACCAAAAATCTACTCATTTCTTGCTCTCTAAAGGTGATAAAAAGTGGCAGATGTAAAGAGCAAATAGTAAGATTTAATTTAGTTGTTAAATCCTTGCTCACTTGACAGCTAGCCAGCCCGATATCATGTTTAGTGTTTGTTTATGTGCTAGATTCCAATCAGATCCAAAAGAATCACATTTGACAGTAAGAAAAAGGATTTTAAGATATCTATTAGGAGCTCAGAACTTAGGAATTTGGTATCCTAAGTTTAGCTGTTCATTTGAAATATTTGGTTATTTAGATTCAGACTTTCTAGGTTGTAGGGTTGATAGAAAGAGCACTTCTGGAACATGTCAGTTTATTAGAAATTCTTTAGTCTCTTGGTCCAGTAGAAAATAAAACTAAGTAGCCTTGTCTACTGCGAAAGCTAAATATATTGCATTAGGAAGTTGTGTGGCACAAGTACTTTGGTTGAAACAATAGTTGATTGATTTAGTATTAACTATAGGCACTATTCACATTTATTGTCATAACACTAGTGCTATTTGCAGTTCTAAAAATTCTATTCAACATTCATGAACTAAACATATACACATAAGGCATCATTTCATAAGGGATCATGTATCCAAAGGAGAAATTGAACTCATTCATATTCCAACAGAAAATCAACTTGCAGACAGTTTTACAAAATCGTCAGCCTTTGATACTTTTAGTACATTAAGAACAAGATTTGGTGTAATCTATTTGAATGCTTAATTAAAGTGATTCTGCAACATTAATGTATGTTTTTTCGTTAGTGTGTTGTGTGTCTTTCTGATTTTATGATTTTCTATATTTTTCAATTATTTATATTTGTGCTTGTGTTTATTTTTTGAAAAAGTCTCACATCTAGATTTTTGAATGTTTACTTTAATATTCAGTGATAATTTTTCTGTACGAAATTCATTTCGTACTGGATGAATTCTGTAATCGGATTTGAATGGTTTGCATACAATTTTTCAGTTTTTATTTTACTACTCATCTGTACAAACATCACGATCGTCCGGACGATGTCTGTTCAATCGTATGTATGAATGTAGACAGCTAAATGAATAAGTTTAGTTTCATTCTTCATGATCGTATGTATGAACTTTTGGTTCGTACATACGTATATGTGGCGATTCAAAGTGGGGGATGGTTCAATTTGCCATAAAAATGATCTTAAATGTCTGATTGTCCTGGACGTAAGGATTCAAGGGAAAACTTCCTGTCCGAAGCAAATGAGGAGTCCTTCCATAGGTTTGCTTCAGCCAAAATCACTCCCTCGAGAGTTATTCTTCAAGAACAACTCAACTTTAAGGTAATGAACCTTTTTTCTTCCACCCAGTTTGGCCTCATTCTCACTCTTATCCATTTCTACAATAAGGAGACCTTCCACTACTTTCTTGCCAATATGTCCTTTAACTCTGACCACTCTGTGATTAGATCTTATGTTTTTAAGAAGAAAGTAGAGATAATAAAAGAGGATTTGGAAATATTTTTAAACGTAAGGACTCAAGGGATTATAGCCCATACTTTGACCTCTTCCTCTAACTTTGACTAGATAGCAATAAATTAAGTAATTAGATGATATAGAGGAGTAGGTCATTTACCTAAGGTAGCCTCTCTTAATCTTAATGTCTGTATCATCCAGCATGTTCTTCTCACCTCCATCATACCTAAAGATGGTGATCGAGTAAATATCACACCTCTTCGTTCTACTATGACTTATCTGATCATGACTAGTCAACCTATAGATGAAGCCCAACTAATCATTGACTACATTTATGGACTTTCTGAGATTTGCTATGTCTCCCAAAAAAGAAAGAAAAATATTTCCTTAGGACATCTTGTAACTTATATTTTGGAGAAGAAATATGATCTAGTCCATCCAGTATAAGATCTAGAGGAGCCTCTCTACTACAATGATGAATCGTTTTGAGTGATCTTCAATAAAGATGAACAACATGAACAACATGTTATTAGTGACTAAGAGGAGGAAATAGGAGCTCCTCCACCTACACCTGCTGGTGAACCAAATTATCAAGATTTGGTTCACATATTTGATCGTCTAGATAATCATTTTGATCAACACTTTGATCAAATTGAAACTCTTCTACAAATGTAGGATGCTCAGTACCATCAGGATATGAGTTGGATGCGAGAGCAAACAGATGGTATAAACTCAAATATGACTATGATGAGCAGTTATTTTAATTTCTACAACCAGCCACCTCCAGATTAGGCCCTGTCTGAGTGATGAATGTATTTATTTTATTTGTTTTTCACTACTACATTAAATGTGATGTGATGTGACCAGTGATGATTTTTATGTTTTTATGTTGTGTTTTTGTAAAATCTCATGTTTTTTGTATTTTTCAATGGTAAATGTATTGATATCATTCATGCAAAATGTATTATCTTCTATAAATAATATCAATAAAAGTTAGCTTGTCTTGTTTTACTATTTTTTATTTCATTTCAGAAATGTGTGTTAGCTTATATGAACATTCTTCAAATTTTTGATCTTGAAAATGTTATATCTTGAATTGCAACTTATAGTTAAATTCATTAGAAAATCTAATTTTTCAAAAATTTAAGTTGTGATTATAATTTGATCTAGTTAAGAATGTCAATCTCACGTCTCTTATTAGACTAATATAATTTTTATACTATTATTGTAATTATAATGTATTCTTTTTTTTTTGTATTTCACTTATCAATAAATATTGTTGTACTTAGAGAAATTTGAAAATTTTTATTATTGATTTTGAAAAGATCAAGATTACTCTTGAAAAATGTATAAATATACAAAAATAAAAAAAGAATGTGCAATGGTTCACAATTTGAAAAAGAGGCAAAAAATAAGCCACAAGTAAAAAGATGCACAAAAATGTGCCACAACTATTGAAAAAGATGCGTGAAGCGCCACATGTGGTAGTTAATTTTTTCCTCATTCTTTTAAACTCTTAATTCAAATTGATCTTCTATACAATTTTATTTAGTATTGAAATTTGAAATATAAAAACTTTACATTCATCTACTTTGCAATGATTTTGTTTATCTCAATGTCTAAATTGATTCATGTATTTTCATATTTTTACTTTGTTTATGTTATGTCTCTTGTTAAATCATATGGATTCTTCTATTTATCTAATGATAGTCAATTGTACTTGCAAATATATCACAATCTCTTTCAAGGATCAATTATCAATGATTATCATATGACTTCTTACATTTCTATTTTAGTTCTTTTTCATCTTCTCTTTTTGTTTTTGTCAAAAAGGGGGAGAAATATTATTTGTTCGTATCATTTTTGTTTGTATCATATCTTTTATGTCGTATCTGTTCTGTTTATTTAAAAAAAAAAAGAGAGAATATTGTGCAAATGCCTCCTTTTTCTAACATGTTTATAATATCAGGGAGAGTTTAGGAGATACTTTGAATTTGACAATTATACAAACAATAATTGTTTTGTCATCATCAAAAAGGAGAAGATTGTTAAGAGGGTTGCTATTTAGCTTTTGCATGTTTTACATTTCTTGCAACTTGTATAGTTTTGATGATTCCAAATATTATTATTATAATTATTATTTTCTCCAAACACTTTTTCTTTTGAAAGAATTGTTTTTGCTCTTGTGTGGACTAACATTTCAGGATAATCAAACTCCAGACTAATGAAGACTTCAAATCAAATTTAGCATAAGATAGTTTGTAAATCAAAGTTTGTATTTTTCAATTTATTGAGTTTGAGTGAGTGTGATTGTAATTGAGTAACTTAGCACACACACACACACACTTGGGGAGATCTTTAAAAATCAAAATTTGTTAAACTGATCGTACGTAATGAACCAAGTTCATACAAGATGGTCAGGTCAGTTATACCCGTCGAAGAGCAATGGAATGAAGAGGAAGTGAGAAAATTTTTCTAAGTCCTGATCGTATAGACAAATTTCCATATTCATCCCTGGACGATGTCTTATGGATTCTCGTTTGAACTATTCATCCAGAAGAAGTGTACCATTCATCCAAGGATGATGTCCTCTAGATCCTTGAATTGAACAGATCATCTAGACAATTCACCCCATTCATCCCAAGAAGATGTCCTTTGGATCCTTGAATCGAACAGATCATCCAGACGATTCACCCTATTCATCCCAGGATGATGTCCTCTGGACACATGACTTGTACTAATCATCCAGACGAACTCCTTTATTTATCCAAAGATGAAGTCCTCTATTCCTTGAAAATTTTGATCGTACGAGGCGATTGAGTGCATACAGAATTGAAAATTAGCAGTTTTTGGATGATTTTTTGTGCATTTCTTATATAAGGTTCAATTAAACCTGTCTTATAATATTTTTAGTCTTTGTTCTTTGTGCTTACTGAAAGAACTGTGAATGAGAGAGTGATAGAGAGTGTTTGAAGAAGAGTTCTTACTATTGGAGCTTGAAGGATTCACTTGGTACTCAAAGGTAAGGATCTTAACTTTGTGAATTGTGATGACTTCACTCTTTTCTCTTGTCATTCTAGATTTCTTTTGAGAAGATCTTTCAAGGAGATTTGATTCTCTGCCGACACTTGGTGAAGTGTGAAAAGATGAATCGTTCTTAGCCGACACTTGGTGAAGTGTGAAAAGACGAAAGGTTTTCTGCCTACACTTGGAGAGTGTGAACAACGTGAAGGTTCTCTGCCTACACTTGGAGAGAGTGAATAGTGGGAGGTACTCTGCCTACATTTGGAGGGTGTAAAAGGATGACGATTCTCTGCCGCACTGAGTAGTCATGGAAGAGCTTCTTTGCCTTACTATGGGGGCAAAAGGAGAGACACTATTGGTATTAGTGCAGTACTCGGAGGGGGCCTCCGGGGAGTGGATGTAGGTCGTGTTTGACTGAACAACTATAAATCTTGTGTCTTTTTTATTTTTCGCTGCTTTACTTTTTCTATTGATCTGTGGTTGAAATTTTTTTAAAAAAAAAATTTCATTAAAGTATTTTTTTTTTATTTATTTAAAAATTAAAGAGGGAAATTTTTTAATTACCAATTCACGGGAAATGTTTTAATTACCAATTCAACCCCCCCCCCCCCCCCCCCCCCCCCCCCCCCCCCCCCCCCGCTCTCGGTTAGCCCTAGGATATAAGCTTTGGTCTAACAACCTAATTCATATTGAACAAGTTTCAAAATAACCCTAGTGTTATCGCTAATCTCATTTCTCAGTATGATAATGGCTTTCTTTCTAAATCACCTACTTTAAAGAAAATAAAGGCGATTGCTCATGATATGAATGCAGACTTTGTGGCTAGGACGGATGGTTTTACTACTAAGTATTTCTAGAAAGATTTGTATATTATTAGTAATGATCTTTATGCTACTGTTTTAGATTTTTTTGCTCGCCATAATATTCCTAAGTTTTTTACTTCCACTTCAATTTCTCTCATTCCTAAAATAATTATGTTAGCAATTGGAATAATTTTAGATCTATAAGTCTCTGCACTTTTTTTAGCAAACGGATTTCTAAAATTTTTATGAATCATTTAACACCTCTCCTCCCTAAATTTATTTTTCCTTATCAAATGGGATTTGTCAAGGGTCAAACTATTTTTGATAACATTCCTTTGGCCCAACAGTTTTGGCATGACCTTGTAGTTAGGGTGAGAGGTGGTAACATCATTTTGAAATTAGATTTTGCCAAAGCTTATGAAAATATGAACTAGAATTTTCTTTAGAATATTTTACATCTATTTGGTTTTAATTCAATTTTTATTAGTCTCATCAAAAAATGCATTGAAGGATCCTTTTTTTCTATTATTATGAATGGAAAAAGAACTGATTTTTCTAAATCCTCTCATGTCTTAAGACAATATGATCCTATCTCTCTTACTCTTTTTATTATTGGTGCTAAGTATTTATCTAGAGGTATTTCCAACCACTTTGAAAATCATCATTCCCTTTAATTTTGAATTTTGGGTGGTTCTCCTATTTCTCATTTATGTTTTGCTGATGATTTTATCATCTTTACTAGTTCTTTCTTAAATATGATAAATAAGATTATATTTTTTTTCAAAATTTTGAAAATGTTAGTGAGCTTTCTCTGAACATGAATAAGAGTTACTTTATTACTTCCAATAAAGTGCATCATGAGCACCATAATTAGGTGCTCATCAGAGACATTTTCTAGAGAGAGAAGCTCCCGGATTTTCTAGAGAAAATTATTGATTTTGAATTTTTTTCATTCGCGGGCTTTACGTGGACGGTGATTTTGACGACGGCTGATCGTCGAATGGATGATCGATAATTTTCATCAGCCAAGATCATGTCATACATTCATTCATCAGGTACCAATCAGATATTTGGCGATAATAATAATAATAATATTGTAATCAGAGAGAATGCAAGGCCTCCTGTTTGTCAAGAAGAAATGGTCGAAGGAAAAGGGAAGAAGGTATTGATCGATCGTGATGCTAGAGGTGCCAAAGATCTTGAAATTGTGAACGACATCTCAGGAAGTCATAATCCTAAGGAGACTTCATCTAGTGGAGTGGTCTTTAAGGTAAATAAGTTTGTGAGAAATGTTGAGGAAAATGATGGCTGTAATTTAGCATCTAAGATAGATGCTTTGGGAAGGCAAGATCTTGTGAAGAATTCTGAGATAAAGGAAAAGTGAGATAACAACAATGATAGGGATGTTTTTAGAGATGATATGAAGGAAACTTGTATTGAATCATGGAAGAAACCTCAACATATTAAGATTTCCTTCAATAGGGATCTAACAGAAATGTTTCATGATGGGATTGCAGTCAAGCTTAATGTTGAGAAGGAAGTTATGAATACATAAGTTTTGAAGCACTCACTGGTTATCAAGGTGTTGGGAGATAAAATAACTTTTTTGATTTGTAGTCTAGAGTTGAGGAAGCAGTGGAATAAATTCGGAAGTTTTCACATGACTTCCATTAGCATGAACTAGATTTTATGTTCGCTTAAATCTGACGAAGCTTTGGATTAAGTTTTGAATGGTGGCCCTTGGAATGTGGGAGGACACATTTTTGGCATGGACAAATGGTCCCCTCTATTCAACCCCAATTCCTTTAAAGGTATTACTACACCTGTTTGGATTTTCTCACCTTTTTTGCCATTATAATGTTGGGATGAAGAGAACATTGTGAGAATTGCTTCGCAGGTAGGAGTACCAATGTATGTGGATGGGAATTCTTTTAAATGGGGGAAACGTGAATTTGCTCTGGTTTGTGTGATATTAAATTTTGAAAATAGGCTTCCAAATGGCGTATGGGTAGATGGAATAGCAGGGAGAATCTTCCAAAAAAAAGAGTATGAGAAAATTGACTTGATTTTCTATCACTGTGGCAAAGTGGGACAAGATAGAAAGGGCTGTCCTGATGATGTGGTGAATGCTCATAGTGATTAGCCTAAGAAGAAACAAGCTGCTAGGAGTGATCTGGGATGACTAGTTGAAGGAAAAACCTCTGGGAGAGAATATGGACTGTGGATTCATGTTCAATTTAAAAATGGAAGGTTCATAAATGGAAGGTTTGCGGGTGATAAGAGGTATGGAAGAAATTCAACGGAGGTGAAAGATAAGGTAAATAATGTCCAGGATGTTGCTATGCAGAATTTTGTTGAACATAATGTCGCTAATGTGGATACAGAGATAAGGAAAATTGATCAACAAATTTTGGATACAGGCAAAAGTGATGGTAAAGGGGAAAATGATAGGGAGGTTAAATCGAAATTTGTTGTAGCCAAATAATTTGAGGCTCTGATTGAGGATATTGATGAAGGGGAAGTGATGAATCATCCTATGGTGGTACAACAGAAGGAAATTGCTGTTGTTGAAGAAATTTCTAATAAAATGGAAATTGCTATTGCTTAGAATAGTAGCTTGGCCAAAGTTAAGTTGGTTAAGGAAGTGAAATCTTTGGGGCCTTAAGAACCTGAGCATAGGAAAAAAAGAAGGGATTGTAAGGGAAGTGTGCCAGGCGGGGATGGGTCCCATATACTTACTAAATGACTTCTTTTGTCTTCTGGAATTGTAGGGGAAGGGAAGAAGGAGGCTTCTCTGTATCTTTGGGAGATTTTGAGGGATCATGATGTTTTCTTTGTTGGGCTGATGGAGACTAAGCTAACAAATGTTGAGAGAAGGGATGTTGATATCCTTATTGGGAGGGATTGGGATTTCTTCCACCATCCAACTGTGGGTACCTCTGGTGGTATTTTGGGTATGTGGAACAGGAAAGTTGTTTCTTTTGTTGTGATGGAGAGTACATCTCAAGTGGTGGTTGGTATTCTTTCTACACCATCTATGTGAGATTGGATGGTGGCTACTGTGTATGGGAGTACATGTTGTAAAGAGAGAAGGAGTCTTTGGAACATACGAGAGAAAAGTACAATGGAGTCGATTCCTTCCATTTTGTGTGTGTTGGAGGGGGAGGGGACTTTAATTGCATTCTGAATAAGGAGGATAAGAAAGGTGGATAGAGGTTCCTCTATTCTAGAGGTCCTAGAGAGATGAGAGTTTTTTTGACTAATTTTGATTTCCATGATGCAGGTTTGGTTGGACCAAGTTTTACTTGGTGTAGTAATAAGGAAGGAGCTTCAAGGATATGGAAAAGACTAGATAGATATTTGCTTAACTCTACATCTTTACATTTGGTTCCCTCTGGGAAGGTGAGGAATCTTGCAAGAGTGGCATCAGACCATAGTCTTATTATTTTTAATTTCGAGACTAAGCAGTTTAACAAGACCAAGGTCATCAGATTTGAATACACTTCGAGATCATACTCGGCTGCCTGGAATATTGTATATAATTCATGGAAGAAAGCTGACTTTGGTGATGAGGTTGAGGTGCTTCATAGAAAACTTGAAAGGACTTTTAAAGCATTATTTTTCTGGAGTAAAAATAAATGCAAATATTTGTCTAAGCTGAAGGAGGACTTGAAGAGGGAGATTCTAGAACCACAGGTTAAGGAAGCTATGAGTGAAAATTTTTCTCTGGATGACTTGCTTCTTCTTAGAGGCAAGGTAGATGAGCTTAATGTCACTCTTAGAAGACTTTCTATTTGGTGGAATCAAAGGGCTAAGGCAAGATGGCAAGAGGAAGGGGATACGAATTCTTAAACACATTGTCAAATGGAAGGTGGGTAGAGGGGATTAAATTAATGTTTTAAGTGATGTTTGGCCGCTGGACAAGACTATTAATGCTTGGCCAACTTTTATTGATTGTGGAAATTTGGAGGGTATGAAGTTTCAACAGCTTATTTCTGCTGAAGTTGATTGGGATGAAACGAAGATACTAATTTTCTTTCATGAAGAACTTGTCAGGTTAATCAGGAAAGTGCATATTGACTATATCCAAAAGCATGATCAGATGGAGACCATGTAGAAGTACTCGAGTAAATCAATCTTTGCGTTGGCATATGATCAAGTGATGAAAGGGAGAGGTAAAGAAGATGATGGTGGCTTCTACAAATGGCTTAAGAATCTAGAGCTCAACGCTAAGGTGGAAATTTTTTGGTGGTGAATTAGTAAGCTTGCTATTCCTACTAATCATTTTCTCAAATTTTGAAGGCTTGTTGTTGATGACTCTTGTGCTAGAGGATGTCAGGAGGTGGAGAATTATGAACACATTGTGGTTCATTGCAAGTATCTTGTGGATGTTATTTCTAAAATTAGAGAATGGAGATTTTATGTTCCTGTTTTTCAATCATTGGACTGCTATTTAGAAGAGCTGAGAAGAAGTTCTGGATGGAATGCTGATATGGCTAGAATTTACTGTGTTGCAGTCTTTTTGTCCTGGAAAAATCAAAATATGGTACAGCATGGGAAGGCTGCTATGTCTAATTCTATGGTGGAGGCTAAGATTCTTTCTTTAGCCATGTTGAAATCTTCTCCATATCTAGATTGTTGAGGTGCTAATCTCCCATGGGAGTTTCACAAAACTTGGTGCCCTCTACTGCTAGATTGGATCAAGATTAATGTTGATGCCTCATTGTTGAGCTCAAATCAGGCTGGTATTGGTGAAATATTCAGAGATTACAAAGGTAGACTTCTTCTTTCTTTTGGTAAGAATAAGGTACATTGGGATGTTGCTCAACTTGAAATGGAGGCAGTTATAGCTATAAGGGAATTCATCCAAGGTTGAATGCTTGAAAGTAAGGGATTCATCATTGAGAGTGATAATATCAATGTGATTACATTCATTCAAGATTCTCTGAAGAAGGTAGATTGGCACTTGGAGAATTGGGCGGTCATGGAGCTCTTCTTCCTTAATGATTTCAATAATGTTATTTTTCATCATGTTAATAGCGAGTATAATAAAGTAGCTGATTTTTGTGCTACATTGGCATTAGATGGAAGTTTTATTTTTGATAGTTTTTCTTTTGGTAACATCCCGACCACCTTGATAGACTTAATCAAGGAGGAATGTTACACTTTTATCAATTATAATTAGACTTGTTTCCTTTTAAATGTAAAGTTTTTGCACATTTAAAAAATAAAAAACAATAAAGTGCATCATATATGTAATACTGCTAATAAAGGCCTTGCTGGTTTTGTGCTAGGTCATTTAGCTATTAAGTGCCTCAGTGTTCCTTTGTTCAAAGGTAGGAAGAAAACTTTCTCTTTGATGATTTGTTCATTTCTATGCATAACAAGCTTATGTCTTTGGATTCTATTCTCTTGAGTTTTGGGGGTAGATTGACACTTATTAGAAGTGTTCTTTGTTCCCTTCTTGTCTATATATTCCAAACTCTCCAACCTATTCATGCGGTCTATAATAGAATTGATAAATTATTTAATAATTATTTTTGGAAGAAGACCAACAATAATTCTAAACTTTTTTGGTCCTCATGGGACAAATGCTATGGTGTTTCAGAAGAGGGTGCTTTGTGTTGTAAGAATATGTATGATTTGGCATATGCTTTCTCCTTCAAATTGTGGTACAACTTTCATGCTAAAGTGAGTCTTTGGGCAAAGTTTATGTATGTTAAGTATTATTTGGGTAAGCACCCTACTATATGTTTTTACAATAAAGGTGATTCTAAAGTGTGGCAGAGACTTTATAATATTAAATGGGTTGTTGAGCCTCACATTAAATGGTGTCTTGGTAGTGGTAACATCTTCTTTTGGCAATACCAATTGCTCGGGCTCATTCTATTGATTCTAATATCAATACTACTTCGACTACTACAGTAAAGGTGAACTATTTCATTACTAAGAACTATTGGGATTATCATAAACTTGTCGATATTATTCATGAATCAATTATTTAGTAAATTCTAAGCCTTCATCTTTACACTGATTCTGATGATTTATTATTATTCAATCTTTCGAATGATGGGAGTTTCAAATTAAAGGAAGCTTAGCATGCCTTCATATCTAAGAATGATACAACTAATAATTTTTTTTTTGAAATGGCATAAAAGTATTCTTTCCACTGTTGCTATTTTCATTTTGAGAATTTGGCTTAAGTTCATTCCCACTGATGATAACTTAATAAAATGATGGTTCATATTTGCTTCAAAATGTTAATGTTGTAATCATATGGAGAACATGCACCATGTCTTTCTTTCTGGTCCTATAGCTATTAAATTTTGAACATATTTTGATGATATTTTCAGATTAAATTAATTCAGTGCTAATTTGTCTGTTAATGATATGCTTAACTATTGGTTTATTATGTCTAAAGGTCACATTAGAAATGTTATTCCTTCCCTTATTTTGTGGTATTATGGCTATATAGAAATAATTTACTTTTTGATAGTATTGGTATGAAACATCATATGATTATTAAGAATGTGAAAGACAATATTTTGAGACTCTTTTATGTTAATTTTCTCTCTAGCAAGAACTTTAAGAACTACTTATTTATGGCTCCTTACTTGGGTATCTCGTTGGAGGGATATCATTCTTCTACCGAGCCTAGCCTTGTTTATTGGATCAAACCCATTAATAATACCTATAAGATAAATGTAGATGGCTCTGTCAAAGTGTCCATTTTGAGTTGTGGTGGGATTATTAGGTATGTTTATGGGAATGTTATTTTGGCCTTTATGAGCCCTTTACATAAATGTTCTATTAATTATGTTGAGCTTTCTGCTATTCTTCATGGCAAACCTAACATTTGGATTGAAGTTCATGCTATCAATAGTATATATTGTTTAAATAACACTGATAATACTATGTGCAATCCAGATCTTCTTTATATGGTTAGGGAGATTAAGAAGCTGTTGATCTTTGTTAATTTTATCATGTCTAGGGGAGGGAATGCTTGTGTTGATTGGCTTGCTAATTTTGGGTGTAATTTGGAACGTCTTGTCAATTTCTCTGCTTCCAACTGACGTACTCCTTTAAAGGGTCTTTTAAGATTAGGAAAAATTGGTCTTCCTTATGTTAGAATTTGGTTATTGGCTTTGGTTGGAGCTCATGGCTCCTTTGTGCTTTTTTATGAGTGTTTCCTTCTATTTTGTGGGTTGGTGGTTCTCCAATTTTGGCATATTATATAGCTTTATTAGTTTTTTTTCTGAGATCATACCGTTTTGCTACTCATCTTTTGCAATGTCAGACTACCTCGGGTTAACTTTTTGTGGGTTTTTTGCATCATGTCGCTCGATCAATTTGGTTGTGTGCATATAGTTTTTGCATGGTTTCCCTTTAATGTGGATTCCTCTAGTTTCAGTGAGTTTGTTACTTCCTTTTGTGCTCTTCTTCTCATGGTCTTTTGGGAGTGTTTTTGTGATTCTTTGCCAGGTATCATCCTTTTGCAATTTTATTTTTGGCCTACATCCTTACTTCGTTTAGGTCTTTCTTGAACTTTGTTGGGTTTGAGTGTCGACTGGAGTGCACCTGGGTTTTGGTTTTGATGGAATTTTAGGTTCTATTTGTTTGATCTTGGGAGGCCAATCATTTTGTTATGCTACTTGGTTTTGGACTAATTTTTCTACTATCTATTGGTTGGTTTTGAACTGATTTTTCATGAAGCATTGTAGTGGCTCCTTTTTCATTTTACTTTACTTATAATTCTCCATGATTGTGTTTTTTTTATTTCTTTTCTCTTACCTAAGAGGTGTTTTTCTATCTACCTTAAGATTGTTATGCATTACTTTCTGTTCTATATTCTGGGCTTATGGTTTCTTATTTCGATTTCTCGGTGAATCATGACTCTTGCGGGTTTGAAGTTATTGTTCAGGTTTGTTATTCTGGGAGATGGTTGGTACTTTTTTATCTCTCTGTGGTTAAGTTTGCTAATTTCTACAATTGTGCTAGTTGGTGGAAGAATACCTTTTCTTTTGGTTACACTTTTTGTTTTATAAATAATCACTCAAGTTATTGTATTTTTTGTCCTTTGTGCATTTTCAATATTGCTTCTCACCTATTTTTTCCAGACTTTTTTAGTGCAGGTTGTCTTAATAATTGAGCTTTGGTTGGGAAGGTGGTGCATAAAGCTACTCTTTTGATTATTCTTCTTTTTTTTGTGTGCTCGTTCCTATGCACCGTAGATTGTACTTAGGTTATTTTGTACTTTTAGTTAGTAGGGAAATCAGGCTCTTAGAATTTCTTGCTTTTTTTGTAGCTCTTTTGAGCCTTAGTGAGGATGAGGACCTTTAAAGACTTTGTATTATTTTTATTAATTAACGGATAAGCCCCTTTGTGGGTCTCCTACCCCCAAAAAAATCTTGATAACTTCAACTATTATAGTTTGAAGAAAATTTTTTTGCAGATCTAGTCAAATGTGAAAGAACAAGAAGCCCCTTCAATCAAACTTTGTGTAATGGTAGTTTCTTATCTCAAGAATTGAATTCATTGGTTTAATGATGAACTGCCTATTTCTCCTGTGTGGGTTTCATTTTTGAACTTAAGGCTGCATATGTTTAACTCCCTAATTTTGTTTGCTTTAGCTTCAATTTAAGGTAGACTCTTATAAAGGGATTAGGCTATAGCCTCCATCTATCATCCATTAGTAGCTCATATTTTTGTTTAAATGGATGTTTCTAAAAAACATTGTAAGGAAATATGGCTTGGTCCTGAGAAATATGTATCTACAAAAAGATAAATTTGTTTGCAATCCTTATAGAATGCATGGGCTTAGTATTACGTAATGCTTTATTCTTCATCCATACCTTCATAAACTAAAAGATTCAGCTAAAGCAAGTAAATGAAATGATACAGTGGTTTCATCTATAGCTCTTGCTGATACTAATATTGTGCATGAATTTAATGTGGCAAATAATAATGATCTTGTTTCAATAGGACCAGCACAGGAACTATAATCTTTTGTGAATGTTAACAATTAAGTTGGCGACTTTATGGATCTGGATCAAATGGAAAGATAAATGGAATTCCTGACAATAACATAAAAGCATTGAAATCTCCATCTTTCAATAGGGTTTAAAAAGACTCTTATCTCTCTATTCTATCTAAATTTGATTTAGTTTTGAACAATTTTGAATTAGGTAATCAAGCTATTATTGAATTAACTCTATTTTGGGCATGAATATATTGTGCTTCAACCTTGAATGATTAAATTTTAAAGTTAATTGGTGGAATAAGAATGTTTTTGAAAATAATTCACTAATATTTTGGCTGTTGAGGATAAAATTAATTCTAATGAGCACAATTATTAACTTGATCCTTCTGATGAGAATTTTAGGCTCCTTTAAGATGCAAAAAAATTATTGTTCAATCTTCAAGCTCAGGAAGACATTTTTTTAGAAGCAAAAAGCAGCCTCCAAGCACCTCATTAAAGGGAACAACAATATTAAGTAATTTCATGCCAAGGTAAAAAAGGATAGATCTAAGAATTTTATTCATAAAATTTCTCTTCTTGATGGTTCATGAATTGAGGATGTGGGGGAATTGCTAATTTTGCAGTGGAGCATTTTAAAAATTTATTGAATAACAACTTTTATCCTATTCATATTCATTATCCAATTTTCATTAATGAGAATTATAACATGTCCCTTACCAAACTTTCTACCTTGTAGGATATTAATGAGATTGTTTATGTTATGAATTTTGATTGTGGCAGGGCCAGAAGGCTTTACTTTTAGAATTCTTTGCTATCAACATCTTTCCTAAGTTTTTTACTACCAGTCATATCGTGCTTATTCCTAGGAAATCTTCCATTAATAATTACGATGATTTTTTGCATATTAGTCTTTGCTCCTCCTTTACCAAGTTGATTTTTAAAATTCTTATGAATCCTTTTCCTCTTTTGCTTCCCAAAATTATTTCTCCTTATAAAACTAGTTTTGCAAAGGTGAAATCTATTTCTTTTAACAACTTACTTTCTCAAGAGCTCCTAAATGACCTTGATATCAAGGTGAGAGGGGGAAACATTATTTTAAAATTAGATATTGCCAAAGCCTATGATAACATCAGCTAGAATTTTATCTAAAACATTTTTCACTTTTTGATTTTTAATTAAATTTTTATTAATCTTATTAAAAATTTTATTGAAGGATTTTCTAATTATTTTTATTAATTGTAAAAGCACAATTTTCTTTAAAATATCTCATAGTTTAATATAAGGTGACCTGCCCTTTTATTATTACTTCTTTGTTTTTATTTACTGGCCTTGTTAGTCTTTATCAAAATCACCCAAATATTAATTATAGAACTATGGGTGGTTTTCCAATCTCTCACCTATGATTTGAAAATGATGCTATTATTTTTACTTATGGTTCCTTAAACATGGTTGATTTTGTTATGAGATTTTTACATAATTTTGAGATTTTGAGTGGTCTTTTCCTTAACAATAGCAAGAAATGCTTTGTTACCTCTAACAAAGCACCCCTGGATCATTTTAGTTCTATCAAATGTATTACTTTCATTTTTCAAGGTTCTTTACTTATTAAGAATCTTTGAGATCCCCTTTATAAAGGTAGAAAGAAATCCTTTATTTTTTATGATCTTATTACTTCTGTGTAAAAAAGGCTTAAGTCTTATGAATTAAATTTTTAAAGTTATGGTAGGAGATTGATCCTTATTAGGATGGTCCTTACCTATTTATATCTTACAATTTTACAACCTACTTATGGTATTTTTAGAAGTCTTAAATAATTATTTAATAAGTTTTCTTGAAAAGGTATCGACAACAATTCTAAATTTAGTTGGTCTTCTTTGTGTAATTATTGTACGGTTTTGGAGGAAGGGGTGGGGTTGTAAAGACTTGATTAATTTATTTTATGCATTTTTAATCAAATGTGGTTTAATTTTTGCTCTAAACTTAACCTTTAGGATATGTTCATGTCATCCAAGTATTGTGTTAGTAGGCATCCTACTATGTGCATTTACAATATGGGTGATTCTAGAGTTTGAAAGAGACTGTAATATTAATTGGGAAGCTAAGCCTCATTTTAAATGAGGTCTTAGTTGTTCTAATATTTTGTTTTGGCAATATCAATTGTTATATGCTCACTCTATTGATTCACTTCTTAATTCTTTCTTTACTGCAGCTATTAAGGTTCATTTTTTTATTACTGTGAATAGTTTGGATTATAATAAAATTGTTGAAGTTCTTCTGGAGTATGTTATTAATCATATTTCACAAATTATGATAAATATTGAGTTTGATGATTACTTATTATGTAACTTTTCTAATAATGGTATGTTCAGATTAAATGATGCTTGAAATGCATTGAGAGGTAAGAATTTTGTCACCAATGTTTTTTTCCATGATTTAGCATAAAAGTATTCCTACTTTGAATGCAAAATTTATTTGAAGAATTAAGCATAAATATGTTACTACTGATAATAACTTATTAAAAAGAGGCTTCATTTTACCATCCAAAAATAAGTGTTGCTATTATGTGGAGAATATGCACCATGTGTTTATTTCTATGCCTATTGCTGTCAAAATTTAGACTCATTTTGATGATTTATTTATACTGAATCATTTTAGTGTTAATATTAGCACCAATGCCATACTTAATCTTTGGTTTATTTATTCTAGAGGTTATATTTAGAATCTGATTCCATCTCTTATTTTATGGTACATACGGCTTGCCAAAAATAACTTTCTTTTTAATGATATTTGTATGTAACATCATCATATTAATTGAAATAGTAAAGATAATGTTTTGAAACTTTACTATGCTAACCTTTTGTAAATGAAAAACTTTAGAGGCTACTCTTTTATGGCTCAAGGTTTCAGAATCTCCTTTCAAGGAAATCATTTTTATGACAAGCATAAGTTGGTTTATTGGTCTAATCCCCTTTATAAATCTTTTAAATTTAATGCTAATAGTTTGGTTAAAGATTTTAGCGATGTTATGGTGGAATTATTAGGGATGCTCATGGGAACACCATCATGGTGTGTACTTATCCCTTAAAAAAGTGTTATGTTATTTATGCTGAGCTTTCTGTTATTTCACATGGGATTAAATTTTTTTCTTTCTCTTTGCATTTTTAATAATTTAATTGAGGTTTATGATATTTATAGCCTTTATTGTTTGAAAGAATCTCTTGATAAAATTTTTAATTCAGATTTGTTTTACCTTATTAGGAAAATTCAAGAGCTTTTGTTTTTTTTTTAAATTGCACTACAACTCATTTTCATGGAAGAAAATGCGTACATTGATTGGTTAGCCAATCATGGTTGTATTATATATATATATATATCACTTATTTTAAGTTGCCTAACACCTTGGAAAGCCTAATTAGATTGGACTAAATTGGTTTAACCTATGTTAGAGTTTAAGCATCCTTCTTGCATGGGGGCAGATGCTTTATTCCTTATGGGATCTTTGAATGTTGGTTCTTTCATGGATCCTAGGTTTGGCCTTCATGCTTTTTTAACTCTATTCAAATTTTTTGTTGAATTGATAAAAATTTCTAATTTGCTTTATTTCTTTGTGTTGGTTTTTGTAGTGTTCTATCTACAGAGATAATAATCGCTATGATTATGCATTTAAGTACACTTTTTGCTCTTTCTTTCTATCTCTGAATAAGAGGGGGAAAGGTGGATTTAAAAATAACTATACTAATGGGGTTGCATTTGCCTGTTAGGTGTGGTGTAGTTTTGGGTTGGTTTTCTTATCCCCAATCTTGTTTGGCTTAATGGTTCATTTCTTGTATTTTTACAATCTATTCCTCATCTTTTGTTGTGGTGTTTTGGATGATTTAAGCTATTATTGTAATTTATATTTTTTTATTTTATTCTTATGTGTTGCTCATCTATTCTAAGCTTGGAGTGTTTTGGATTGTTCTACGATGGTTTTATGCAGATTATGCTATTGAGGGTCTACTTTCTTGGGTGGAGCTTCAAGTTTGGTGGTTTTATTATGAGTATTTCTTTGTGCGCTTGCTATTTTTCAATGGAAATTAATTTTAGTATCTTATTGGATGATGAGTGTATGGTATTTAATTATTATTTTCTATACCCTCTAGGGCCGTGGGTGAGGAATTCTTGTTATGTTTTTCTTATGAATTCTATCTCTATCACTTCACAATCTACTCCAATCCATTCATTATATGCAGGGTATCTTTGAGATGGATGTGTGGGTATTGGATTGCAATTGAGTGGAAATTGAGTTTATCACGTCATGGCATTATATATACTATAATCCTAAGCTTTATTGGCACATCCCCACATAGTTATTCAAGTTCTCTTGTTTGGTTTTAGGATAGTATTACGAGTTGGACCTACGATTTCTAGGCTAATTTAAGATTCAATTTTTAGATTATAGGGATTGCTTGTTTTTCTTTTAGTCCTTATGTGTGTTGTTCTTTATTTTTTTTTTTGAAGAAGTTTTATTTGTTAATGAGTCTAATTATGATATTGATAATTTCTCCATCTTTTCCCTTACTGGGTTGTCATCTGGTGGGCCATATTGATGGATTTTGGGTATTTTTCTCACAAATTTATGCTCTTATTGGTTCTTTTCTTTTTGAATTTTATGGGTTGGTGATCTTGCTATATTACAAGTGTAGCTTATAGCATTAGGGCCAATTAACTTGGATTCTTATGATTTATATCACTTATTGGTGTCATAGGATACTATTTTTTTTAACCAACTGTTGTTCAATTCGGGGGGTTCTTTGGGGTTGCCTCCTATCATGTTTTAGTAGTTCCTTTTTTTTTGAAAGATGCATATAAAAACCTAGGCAATCCTTTGAAAGAGAAAGGAATCCTTTATTTGAATTAAATTAAGCATAGATAAGAAATTCAAAAAATAGGAAAAATTGGCGTGGAGGAGATACCAAGATTAAACAACCCAAAAGGTTGATTAGTATCCTAGAATTCCTGATTAGCTAAAAAATAAAAAAATAGAGAGAAGCCTAGTTTCCATTAATCTAAATCCCGTTTCCAAATTCCAACTTGTGCTTAAAATAAAACTAAAGAAAGCAAGAAAACTAAACATAAAACCAAATAATAATTGAAAGCCAAAATCCTCCGTTGAGAAGGAAACTTCAATCTTCACTTCTACATCCATTCTTTTATTCACAATCTTCAACATATTTACCCAATCCACAAGCCATCCATGGATTCCTTTAGACGTTTTAATGACCATTTCATGAGGCAAATGATGAAGTGTGTCTAACACTATCACCAATACTCAACTTCTTTCTTGTTAGACTCCATTTGAATTGATCGAACACATTCAAAGCTTTATTAAACTTTTTCTTCATATTCCCTGATTTGGAAGGAATAAAGAATTTCCCATCCTCTATCATGGCTTCATTGCTCTTTACTTTGTTTATCTTAGTCAAAGGAATGATAGAATTTTGCAATCCAGCCAAAATTTCAGTTTCTTTCTCATGTTCTTTACACTTCAAACCTTTAGCCAGAGAAAGTTTTTCCATAACAGGATCTTTGTATATAGCAGTCTCTGTCACAAGAGCCTTTGATTTTTCTACCACGACTTGTTTTAAACTCGTAGAACAAACTTGCACATCTTCTCCCATTTCAGCATAGTCTGCATTCAGGTCTATTTCACCCTCTTCTAGTTGTTCCGTTTTAGAACTAACCAAACCAGAGACTTTATTTATCTCTTCTGTCACCAAGCATTGAAAATCTTAATCTACCCTGTTATCTTTGGCTAGCATATAATTTTCTTCACCATCCATTCTAACCAGTTCCTTTACTATTTCTATTTTAGGCTTGTGGACCTTATCTTTATTTAAGTCAAGTTTATAGGTTCCATCTTAAGTTATTGGTTTGGGAATGCAGTCTGAGGTGTGATTATTTGATGGCTCGGAATATTTTAGTGAGTCCATGTGTCTATATTAAAAAAAGGTAAATTTGATTGGTTGCATGTTGGTAGAAATCATGGATTTCTTTTAGTTTTTCTCTCTTCATATATGGGCACACAATCCACTTTGATTTTGTCTCCTATAATTTCGGGTGCCTTTAATATGCTATGCTCTGCTACAATTCTTCTTGCCTTTTTTCTAGGGAGCCTCATTTGGGTTCAAATGCATATGGTTTTGATAACTATTGGATTCATTTGATCTTAAGTTTTGTTTTTAAATTTTGCATTTACTTCTTAACTACCAACTAGCACTATCCTGTTATTAATGTTTATTATATTCATCTTTACTCTTCTATGGATTATCAATTTGTTTTGTGGTTTATTTTGGGTGAAGGATTTTTTCTTCACAATTTTTTTTTTGGCAAAGGGAGTGAGCTAAAGGATTATCATTTTCTCTTTCTAATTTTTTATGTAATGGCTCTTGGCCATCCTAAAATGTGAAAGTTTAAGAATGTTTTTAAATTAGCAAATGATAATCCTACTAGCTAGCTCGAGGCACACCAAGTTTGTGAAATTAGCAAATGATAATCCTAGACTGTGAAAGTTTAAAAAGTTTGTTAAATTAGCAAATGATAACCCCATAGAACTAGCCTGAGGAGCACCAAGAGAAGGGGGAGGGGGGGTGGGGGGGAGTGAATTATAAATTAAAAAAATCCTATGTAAGAATACTAATGTTTTTTTGTAATTTTTCCAAAACATTTTAAAAAATAATTTGATCACCTGATGAGAAGCTAATAATTTAACAATAATTTCAATAATGATGATGAAATCCTATTTGACACAAAAAACATTAATTTCAAATTTTCACCAAATAATTATTATAAAAATTAGTTGTGAAAAATTAAATGTGAAAAATTAAAAAACACACAAAAAATTTTATAATGGTTTGATCAACATTGGCAAACATCCACTCAACGGAGTCCTCTGCTCTGAGAATTGCACTAGCAAAAAGTTACTCTCGTTTTTCTCCCACAACATGGCAGGAAAGATTTTAAATAATCACTTTTACCAAACTTTATGTGGCAGAGTGCTGGAAGCTATAGTACCTCCCCCAGTGATGACAACAAACCATGATTCATTTTTTCTTCCTTGTGGAGAAGACAGAGAACCCCATATCCTTATTATTCCTCCTTGTGATGGGAGAGAATTGGAATCCGGCAAAGAACCTTGAATCCTTTTTCTCCCTCCTATAGAAGGTAGAGTACCTCAACGAGACCCTTTAAGAACTCACCAAGGCCAATGAAGAGAAACAATATAGCTAGCTACGATCAAGTATGTGATCCACTCACACTCCTTCTCCCTCATATTCAACCTCACATTCTCCCTCTCAAACCCTAGATCCCCCTCAAAAGCTTCTTTCTTAGAGTTCCATCAATAGTCAGACAATCCTCTTTTTTGTTTTAAGAGATAATAAAACATTGCTTATGTAGCAGGTTTCAAGAAACCCTAAAGTTCATTCCCACTTAAAACAGAACGATTAGAATTCATACTATATGATCAGTTCAAAAACTAAGCTGGTTCATTACAATATAAGTAGTTGTTCAGACAAACTATTCAACTTTTCAAACACATCATATATTATGATCTAAAGATCATCAAGTACAATATGTTTGCTTTGTGTTTATTCATATAGAAGGATTTCTAGGATGATTGGAAATTGTCTCTATTAATTATCCCATATTTCTATCATTAAAAAGTACAGTTAGCTGATCTCAAGTCGGTCGTCTAGTACAATATGAATATTTACAGTACAATTAGTTTAAAAAATCATGGTTTCATTTGGTATGATCTTTGGACAACAAAATTCATCTTTGTTAATCAATAGGTGAGATCATGATTGTACAATATAATTTGCTATCATTTATTAAATCATGATTTAAATAAGATTTTAAACCGGTGAGTAGTGTAGAACTAAGGAGACAATTGAGCAAGTATGGTGGTTTCCACTTGACGTCATTAGGGATGAACTGGATTCTGTGTTCATTCAAGTCGAGCGAGGTGGTGGATGAAATTTTGAACGGAGGACCATGGTATGTGAATGGGTGCATTGTGGGGATGGACAAGTGGACGCCTGAGTTTGATCCGAATTCTTTTAAGGGGATTTCGGCTCCAATTTGGATCAGATTACCGTGCTTACCTCTGTATTGCTGGGATGAAGACAGTATTGCTAGAATTGCCTCATGTCTTGGATCACCATTATACCTTGATGGTAACACGTTTAGCTAGAGTAAACAAGAATTTGCTCGTGTTTGCGTCAAGATTGACTTGGAGAAGAAACTGCTAAATGGAGTTTGGGTGGAAGGAAGTCCTGGAAGATTTTTTTAAAGGGTTGAGTATGAAAAAGTTGATTTAATTTGCTTCCAATGTGGCAAAGTGGGGCATGAATCCAAAATATGTCCTGATAATGTGAAGATTGGTATCAAGGATCAATCTAAGAAGATGGCTGACAAAGCTACGGGCGAAAAATTAAAGGCCGATGTTGAAGGTAATAATTCAATAACCAATACTGAATATGGACCTTGGATTCAAGTCCAATTCAAAAATAGAAGATTCAGGAGGAATGTGGTGGCAGGAAGAGGAGGAAATGTGAAAGGAAATATTGAGGAGAATAGAGCTACCAGTAATCATCAGGTGGTTTCAGCTGAAACTATGACAAATGAGAATGAGAAGGGCATGAATAAGATTAAAGAACATGCGAAATTAGCTGAGAAGACTCCAGTGCAATCTCCTATTAATATGATGGTTTCTACTGCGGTTGCTGAGAAATGTGAGACAACCACAAACAACAGATTTGCTGCATTGTCTGAGAAAACTGTGGATGAAAATAAAGAGTTAATTGCTGAAGAAGATATAGCCGAGGATAAAAATGATGTTTTTACAGCTGTTGAAGAAAAGTGTAATGCTTTGGGCTCTCAAACTAGTTTGGCCAAGGTTAAGTTAGCTAAGGAATTGAGATCCTTAGGACCGGTTGAAATTGATCACAAGAAGAAGAAAAAGGTTGGAAGGTTGGAAGGTTGAATCCCAACAGTGGGGGGAGATCTTCTTTACTTTTTTGAAATGTCTTCCATTTTATTTTGGAATTGCAGGGGAGCAAGAAAAAGGGAGGCTCCTTGTATTTGAAAGAAGTTGTTAAGGAACATGGAGTTTTTTTTATTGGACTTATGGAGACAAAGTTATCTAGCATTAATAGAAAGGAGATTGATTATCTTATTGGCAGTGAGTGGGAATTCTTTCATTATCCTGCTGTTGGTATTTCTGGTGGCATTCTTGTTCTATGGAATAGCAAGATGGTGTATTTTAATGTTTTGGAAGCCACTTCTCAGGTGGTTATTAGCAATCTTTTGGTTCCTTCTCTAGGAACTTGGAGAATTGCTACGGTGTATGGTAGTAGATGCTGCAAGGAGAGAAGTGAACTTTGGAAACAATTGGAAAAGCATTTGATAAATGACATTCCTTCTATTATAGGAGGAGATTTCAATTGTATTATCAACAAAGAAGATAAGAGAGGTGGAAAGAGATTCTTATTCTCTATGGGGCCTAGGGAGATGAAAGGTTTCATGATGAATGCTGATTTTCATGATATAGGATTTGTGGGACCTAGATTCACCTGGTGTAACAACAAGGAGGGGAACTCTCATATATGGGAGAGATTAGACAGATGTTTGGCTAATTCTATTGCTATTCAGAAAATTCCGGTAGCAGTTACTAGACATCTTATGAGATTGGCGTCAGACCATTGTCCAATTGTTCTTAAAATGGATGAAAAGGTGCAGTTCAAATCAAAGAATATCAGATATGAAGACACTTGGAGGTCTTATCCAGCATCCAAGAGTATTGTTTTTCACTCTTGGAACAAGAAGGACTCGGGTGATGGAGTATAGGGAAGGGTGATAAGGTTAATGTTCTAAATGACACATGCATTCTTGATAGATGTTTCAACAGGTGGCCTACATTCATTGATTGCAATGCACTGGATGGAGTTTATGTACAGCAATTTATTCTTAGTAATGGATTATGGGATTACAAGAAGATACAGATTTTTTTTCACCCAGATTTGATTCACTTGATTAGTCAAGTTCATATTGATTTTGAAGATGAAGACCAGTTGGAATTGATGAAGAAATGCTAAGGCAAGACGGTCTCAGCATTGGTGTATGAGCAAATTCTCATTAACAGATTTAATATGGAAGATACGGATTATTTTTCTTGGTTACAGAAATTGAAGCTTAAGAAGAAAGTAGAAGTTTTTTGGTGGAGATTGTGGAAGGCGTCTATTCCAACTAATCTTTTCTTGAAGAACCGTAATATTGAATCTGATGATTCATGTCCGAGAGGTTGCAATGAATGTGAATCTTATGAGCATATAATGGTGCATTGCAAGCATTTGACCGATGTTATATCAAGAATGGTTGAATGGGGCATTCCTATCCCGGTTTACAATTCACTTGACAATTGTTTACAGGGATTAAAAAGCATTGCACAGGAAAAATCTGGAATTGCACAGATTTATTGTAATATAGTTTACCATTCATGGAAGAATAGGAATAGTGTGAAGCATGGGTAGAGTGCTTTACCAAGTTCAGTGGTCGCTTCTAATGTTTTGTTCACAGCTACTTCAAATTCCGGTCCTCATCTTTCTTGCTGGGGTGCTAATCTCCCAAGGGAGTCTCAAAGCACTTGGTGCCCTCCACCGAAAGAATGGATCAAAATAATTGTTGATGCTTCTTTGATTAAATCAAATTTGGCTGCAGTTGGTGGGGTCTTAAGAGATCACAAAGGCAGGTTAATAAGTGCTTTTGGAAAGATGGGATCTCACTTGGATATTGCTCAATTGGAACTTGAAGCTGTGTTCTCCGTCAGGGAATTTCTAAAAAGCTGGATGCTAGAATGCAAAGGATTAATCATTGAAAGTGATATTGCCAATGTGATCAAATTCATTCAAAGATTCATTGAAGAGGGGTGAACGGTATGTTGATAGTTGGCCTAATAAAGAGTTGTGTTTTCTTAATGATTTTAATAAAGTGGTTTTTCTCCATGCTAATAGAAGTTGTAATAAGGTAGCTAATTGTTGTGCTACTTTAGCATTGGAGAAGAGTTTCTTTTTTGATAGTTTTATTTTTGATCACATTCCTTCCTTGTTGTCTTGTTTAATCAAGGAAGAATGTGATCCTCTTGCTAATTGTACTTACTAGATTCCCCTTTAATGCAATTTTAGTGCATTTCTTTCAAAAAAAAAAAATTAGTACAAATTAGATCGTATAGTACGATTAGTTCAAAAATTAAAATTTGAATTTTTTTTTGAAACCCATAGAGGGGCCTACACATTGATCAAAAGTAAGTTATATGGTCCTTAAAGGGCCCTCGAGCTTACTACTACTCAAACGAGCCACAAAAAAAGTCAAAATAAAACCTACAAGCTTAAAATCCCTACCAAGCAGAATTACACAAAAACCTAGGTATGATAGGGTGGCAAGAGGGCAGAACCCAAAAAATAGAATGGAACAACTAATGAACTTTGATCAATATCCTTTCACACAAAACCATGGTACTAAGATATCTAACTTATGAATACACCTACAAAAATTAATAGAAATAAAAAATATGCAAAGTAAAAAAAAGTAAACTATAATAGGTTAGGGGTAAGTAAGAAAAATTGCACATTAAAAAAACCTTTTTATATCCATTACCATTCCAAGTATAACTTAAAAGGATTCATTCAAAGTAAATAGGATTAAGGTATAGGTAAATAGTAAAATTAAAAGAATAACACCACAATA
This sequence comes from Dendrobium catenatum, assembly GCF_001605985.2. NCBI lineage: Eukaryota > Viridiplantae > Streptophyta > Magnoliopsida > Asparagales > Orchidaceae > Dendrobium > Dendrobium catenatum. Next base: position 216,814 of record NW_021490717.1, on the reverse strand, counting down.
ACCAAAGACAAGCCACCCCAGTAGAGAAACCACTAAAATGTAGATAATGGGCAACCAACGTTTTTAGCAAAATGTAATTAACATAAAAGTATTGGACAGCTTAAAAAACTAGCCTCTTCAAAACCAAATAGTAATGCCACAAGCAACAAAACATAACAGATGACCATTCTAACTCAAATCCCATATGCTAATGATAAAACCAAGATAGTTGTTAGACATGTTATACAGAAAAACCAGCAATAATAATAAAATACTAGTATGAAGAGTAGAGGTAACAGTAATATTTAGCCAAATTATAAAGTTAATGGATGGGCCTTAAGAAACTAGGCGAGCAAAAAGTAGCTGATCCACACACCCCCACAAGTTAAGGATCTATATAATTGAATGAAAGAACTCATCTAACCCATAGTAAATACATGAACAAATCCATAGTAGGAAACAAGAGAAGAAGATAGGCTAGAATTGCTCAGGAAGAAACAACCGTAGTAGTCATCAATTTGATAACCCCGATGATGCTCAATCCTACACCCAGAAGCTCTCAAACACCTCAAAATGCAAAGTGCTTAAGTAATATAAAAGTAGTACGTGGAAAAGAGTCAAATAATGGAGAAACCAATAGTAGGAGAATTCCTAGCATAACCTCCACCCTAGCAAAAGATAGAAACTATAGCCCCCAATAGCAACCAAAGACACCAATAGACCGCCCAGAAAGGCCAAAAGACCTTGCCAGTAAATAACACTAGGGCTCACAAAATAAGAGAAAAACTGTAAGGATGAGAAGATAAAACATGATGGAATACTTGAGATACCAAAAGTTTCAAACATAGGACAAACCCAACAACACAACAAAACCATAATGGTAACCACCATTCAAACCTCCATTAGACCTCCCATGAAGGCTAGCAAACATAACCTAGAAATACCACTAGAACACACTACAGCCCCTGGGAGTAGAATAGCAATAAATAGAAATAACATCAGGAAACTAAATATTACAATGATAGTTCAAGTCCATCACTACAGAAGTGTAGGAATGTAGTAAATACTACAAAAAAATAATGGGCAACACCAAAAAAACTAAAGTGTGCATATTAAAATTAATATCCAAGACCCAAATCTACCCTAAAACCCCGATCAAAATAGAAAAAAATAACCACACCAATTAAGATAGTAACCCAGCTTATGCAAAGAAGACCAAAAGAAAAAATCCAAAGAGAGACTTAATTATGACATACAATAAGCCCATTTTATCCAACCTTATCATCCATTTCAATATAATGTGTAAGTTTTTATTAGTGAAAATAGTAAGGCTATCAAACTTATAACCAAGGTAAACTAATAAGTTAGTGCAAGCATTTTCTTCCCTATGAATAAGAGAAATAAAAAATTTAACACATATTAAAACCTATTCTATTTCTCTTATAAGATAAAAAAGGTCAGGATTGCAAACTCTATTTATCATATTCATAAGGCAAGGAGTGGCATCCACCTCAATCCAAATATTAGTAATACCAAGCGAAACACATAATTTCATGCCGTTAAGAATACCAGAGAGCCTACCCATCACCACAGAACACTTATGAAAATGACCAACAAATGCCATGATCAAATTACGATTATCATCCCTACTAATACAAATACAACAAAAAGCATCAATTTTAATCGAACTATACACATTAAGCTTAAAAATATTCGAAGGAGGTTTGATCCAATACAATAATTTTGGATCCTCCAAAAAACTGGTAGTCTGTAGAACTATACAAAATTTATTGTCAATGAAAGATTAATTCCTAAAATTTTTGGATGTCACAAGATTAGCCACAAAAAGTTTAAACACCTTTATCCATATTTTTTTGAATAATATGAGAGAAATCCATGTGAATATCATTAAAGATAGAATTATTTCTAATAATCCACAAGTACCACACAATCAAAGAAGGAATTACATTCTTGATATGCTCTTTATAATGAATAAACCCATAATCAAGCAAATTATTTATTTATATGTTAGCATTAAAAATATTTATATTTAAAATATCATTAAAATATGTTAAAATTCAATAGCAAAAATATTAGAAATAAACACATGATGCATATTTTCTACATGAAAGTAACATTGACACTTAGAAGTATTAATAAAGCCATTTTCCCTCAAATTCTAGTTAGTAGTGATATGTTTGTTCATGATTCTCCAAATAAAAATAGAAATGGTCTTAGGGATACTTTTATGCCAAATGATAGAGAAATTTTTTTTAACAAAATTTTTATCCATGAACTCATTCAAAGCATCTATTAAGCTAAACATACTATTATGGGACAAAGAGTATAATTACAAATCATCAGAATTAATGTTCATGGGAAGCTTATGTTAGATTAAACTTTAATAGCGACGATGGAGATTGAATTAATAATGGAATAAATGGACTTACCTCCAACTCACTGATCTTGTCAAAAGATGATATTCGTTCTACCAAGCCCCCATTTAACATGTTAGCCGATCTTTGTGCTAACTATGGAATAATAAGTTCTTTTGTTTGGGAAGATGTAACCATAGATAAGATTCCTCCTCTTTTTATGTCTATTATAAAGGAGGAATCTAATATGGTGAATTCTTAGTTTGTCTTCTTTTATTTTTTTTAATGCAATTTTTATGCATTTTCTTAAAAAAAAAAAAAAAAGCCCCCATTTAACATGAGGTTCATCACTCCACTTGATATTGAAAAGTATTTTCCACACTCTGGAGTTTCCATTCTTATAACAATAAATAGAAGAGTGCTTACCAACATAATACTTATCTATCATAAAATTAGACCAAAGAGAAAGTCTAGAGAAAAAATTGAACCATAATTTAAAGTAAAGTGCATAAGAAAGACCATACATGTTTTTACACCCCAATGTTCCATTCATTAAGAACCCCACAACAATTGGTCAAAGAGGACCAAATAGCTTTGGAGTTCACATTAGAGCCATGGCAGAAGAACTTATTAATTAATTTCTCAATTCTATTACAAACATCAAACATAGATTGCAAGGTCTGAAAGGTATAAGCATGGAGTTAATCTACCAACAAAACAAAGGAAATTAGAATCCCAAGAGATAAGCCTCTTTTGGATAGAAATAATAAGACCATCGAAAGAAAAGTTTTTGTTCTACCCTTATAGAGAGGTACCCCTAAATATTCAATATGTAAGGATCCTTGAGAAAAATCGGTATTATTTTTAATAGGGATAATGAGATTATGAGGAACCTTATTTGAAACAATAAAGGAGCTCTTATTTTTATTGACAAAAAAGACCACTACACTTCTCAAATATATTTAAAAACCTCATGATTCTATTAACCCTATTAATTAAGGAATTTATAAAAATTATAACATCATTAGCAAAACATAAATAAGAAATAGAAAAGACACCCATAGTTCTATAGAAATTGTTAAGAAAATCATAAAGACTAATAATGCCTCAATAAAATTACTCCATGGAAAAAATAAAGAGGGCAGGGGAGATATGATCACCTTGTTTCAACCCATGAGAGGACTTAAAATGACCATGACTTTTACCATTAGTAATAGTAAATAAAAAAGAATTTTTAATAGACTATTTAATAAGGTTAACAAAAATGCAAGATGTGGTAAAAAAAATCCCACCTAATATTATCAAACCTTTGGCAATATCCAATTTAAAAATAATGTTACCTCTAGGTACCCTAACATCCAAGCCGTGCAAAATTTCAAGAGCTAATAAGATGTTTTCCAAAATATATCTTTCATTAACAAACACATTGATTAGGAGCAATGATTCTTGAAAGCAAAGATGCAAGATGGTTCATAAACATTTTAGAAATCACCTTACTAAAAATGTACAAAAACGAATTGTTCTAAAATCTTTTCAATAAGAAGCCCCATTATTTTTATCAATATACACAGTGGAGGAGGAAGAAAAAAACTTAGGCATAGGGTTACAAGAAAATAAGTCTAAAATAATATTAAAATTTGAAAGCTCACCATGTCCCAGGCTTTTTGGAAGAATTTAGTCTTATAACCATCAAGACCACCAAAAGAATTGGAATTCAAATCAAACACAGTGTTCTTAATTTCCTCTAAAGTAGGGGGAATAATAATAGACAAATTTTCATTCTAGCTAATGATATGTAGAATTATATCAAGACTAGCAATGGGAATGGTAATAAAATTATTATTAAACAAATTTTTAAAAAATTCCACACCAATATTGGCAATCTATCCAATATATTCAAAGAATGAATCATTACCACGAGCAATTTATTAATCTAATTATTAAATATATTCCTTTTAACTATGGGATGAAAATACATAGTGTTATTATCCTCATCAATAAGATGCTTAGTGGCCGCTTTGTGCTTCCAATAAGCTTCTTCCTAGTTATGCAGATTACCTATATCACTTCAGTATGTTTAAGTGTAGTAAAATTAGCATCAAAATGTTGGTTTTTCAAAATCTACTGCAAAGAGGTAAATTTTTCTTCAACGAAAACAATGTTTGTAATAACATTTTTAAACACATTCTAATTCCACCAATTATTTTTTTTGCTTAAGTGTCTTCAACTTAGGCCACAATCTATTCATACCTAAAATAGAGTTATTGAGGTGAAGAGCAGCTTGCAAATTCTCCTACACCATATTAATGAAAGAGTGATCAAGAAGTCACATGTTTTCAAAATTGAAGTTAAAGGTGGAGATGCATTTCTAAGCCCAATAAAAATAAGTTTAGGGGAATGATAAGAAAGAGTTGTAATAAAATGTTCAACATGGGTAGAAGTAAAATTATTAATCTAATTATCATTAAATAGAACACAATCCAACCTTTGCAAAAGATTACTATAAAGTAAAATTTCTACCAGTATAACCAATATAAATAAGTTTACAATAAAAAATTATCTTATTAAAGCCTTCCATAGATTAATAAATAGCATTTGACCCCCAAAGTCTTTCAACTAGGGAGGAAATAAAGTTAAAAAATTTTCGTACCAAAGAACCCAAATCATATTAGAAATATTATCGATAAGATGATTAAAACCCAAAACTTAGTTGTACTATCCAGTATAACATTAGAAATAAAAGTGTCAACCAAAATAAGAATGAAAACATATTGAATACGACATAAGTTCTTCACTCTAACCCTCATAGAAGGGCAACCAATATCCCTAACATTCCAAGTAAAAGACTTAATCATGAGGATTTAAATGAGAAAATTGTGACCGGGTTGCTCTAGGGGATTTAAGCATAATATTTATGTATTTCATGATCTTTCTAGATTAAACTGAATGAAATTCACTCTCCTCCTCACCAATTCATTATTATTATCTACTGGATTTTCATGAACAGTCAAAGAAACAAAATTTTTAGGTAGAGTTTGAGAATCCTTACAACCCTTTTTTGCATTAGAACCAAAATTAATAGTACCCTATTTAATATCCCCTTGTATAAGTTCTCCTTCTTCAAAAAAAATTTTCTCCAATTTAATGTGCATGAGAAATATATACAAAATTAACCTTATGATTAATGATTCTTTGATTTTTAAATCAAAACCACTTTCAACGAAGCTATTATCTGTTGAACTAGGTAGTTGCAAAATAGTAAGCATATTTTTATGTTCAGTGACCATAACATCCATTAATTCATCCATATCGGAATCCATCAACTACTCATCCGCATTACCACTAATGTTAAAGACTAGAAAATTAAAGCCAACAATACCTGAAGGAGGATCAATAATTCCTCCAACCTTGATGGATAGACTTGAGGGATTAACCACCTCAATAATATTTGTATCTCCCACATTAACCACCGACGAGGCCACAGGTTCAAGATCACCAATCCCTCCACCCATATGGATCTCAGGGGGGTTATATCAATAATATTATATATAGGAAAAACCCTTAGAGGGGCCTGTGTGTTAATTAAAAAAATGATTACATAGTCTTTAAAGGGACATCAAGCTCGCTAAGGCTCAAAAGAGCTACAAAAATTAAAGCAAAAATTTCTAAGAACTCGAGTTCACTTCAACTCATAATTACAAGTACACCTAGGTAAAATCTATGATGCCCAAGAAAGAGCACCCAAAAAGGAGGAAGAAAATAAAAAATATCAAGAAGCTCCATGATCCGTACCCAATTGTCTCCAAGTTGAACATCAACACTAAAAACATTCCTGCAAAAAATGTTGATAGGTGAAACAAGCATGGCATAAATATAACCAAAAAATAATTAGATGAAAATCCAAGCACAAATCCACATCAGCATCAGTAAATTAAAATCCAAAACAAATGGAGTCTATATAAAAAATTGAAAACTTTTAACAGCCACCTCACCCAAAAGTTTAAGAAGAAGAATAATCACTAACTCACAGATCTTTAGATGTTTCTTTATGCTGACAAAAATTAGGATGTAATTTAAAGAATTTAGAAATATCATGATCATGCATTTCACAATAACCCCAAAATATATGAAAATTTTTAAATTTGACTTTTTATTGGTAACCTTTGAGCTCATAACCAATTCATGTTCCTTGGGATGTTTCTTGAAAAAATATCCATTTCAACCATAACCAAGTTAACCCACAGCTTAGATATAGACATGGTAGCTTGATCACTTTGTAATGGTCTACCAAATATTCAAGCTAATGTAAAATTGATTTGGTAATTAAAGAAATGAAACCTAAAATTTTGAAATAAAATCCAAACAGGGGCTATAGGAAATTCCTCTTTAACATCAAAATTAGGAGTCCATTTAAGCAAATACATGTGGGAACTTTGAATATAATATGCTCTTCTTAAAAAATTATCACTTTAATCTAAATCGTTTAAAAGTTTCATAGCAACATGGCATTGGTCTATCAATCAAATATAAAAAGTTCCTAAGAGTTTGAGGTTCATAAAAATATTGTAGATGATATCCATATTAGGCAAACATAAAACAAGATTCCCCACAAGAATAAAGGTGAAAGAAGGGGCAATATTAGAAACTACTTTATCATCAAGCATTAAAGCTGGTAAACCTTTGAAAGAAACATGAATAAAATAAATCTTAGAGTGAGAGGATGAAGCACCAGCCACAAAAACCTCTTTAAAAAGGTGAGACTTACCTTCTACATTCGTAATGAGGCAAGGGTTCAATGATGACGGCATTTTCATTGCCCAAAACCATAGAGAAAGCTAAAGGAATCAAAATAAAACCATGAAACAAAATTGGAAATAGAGAATGAACAAAAGAACCAAGCAAAGCCAGCCAAAAATAATAATATATGATGAAGAAAAATGTCGACCGAGCAAGAACCCTAGAATCACCTCAAAATTGCCAGAACATAAAGAGCTATTGTGAGTAATGGCTTTAGTGACCACAACTCACAACTACTTCCAGCCACCACCCGCAAACTTTAAATTTCTTAAATAATCTATATGGCAGTGAGGTTTTTAGATCATAATGAATCATATAATATTCACTACAAAAAAATCGCTCATTACTAGAGATTTTTTCGATGCTTTCCAACGAAATATTTTCTAGTAGATTTTCCATTGGATTTATGATGAATTATGATGAAATATGTATGACTAATTTGCAAGCAAGTTTTATGGAATTTTTATGATAGATTTCTTTTGGATTTTTTTCTAGCAGATTTTTTGATGACTTTTCTAGCTGATTTAACATTTTTAAAATATATATATATATTCATAATTAACAAATCTATAGCTTATTTTAGTTAAGAGAGATTTACATACATACCACCATATACTACTCTATTTACATATTTAACACCTAAAAATATTACATATATACCACTCATAGTTCATTTTCGTATTGAATATGAGTGGTAGAAATGAAATATATGAGTGGTAGGAAAGAAATATGAGTGGTATATTTGATATTAAAATAATATTGGGTGATATATATGTAATAATAAAATTTTGGGTGTTAGACATGTAAATAAGATGGAAAAAAGGGGTATGTATGTAAATTTTGCTTTAATTAATTTTAAATTTAATAATTTATTTTTATTGATTAGTAATTTTATAAATTATTATTATTAATTTTTAATGTAATTATTCATGGGCGCTAGGCAGAGCCATGCTTATGCAAGCAAGATAGCTCGGACAGACTTTATTTTTTAAAGTTCTTTCTTTGTTATTTTGACCGAGTTTTTCAGCTGGACAGCTACTAAAAAATATTTCTAGCAAACTAATTCCAACACTTTTTTTATAAAATTTTTTTAACCCTCAATTTACTGTTTCAAATGTTTTCACAAAAAATTAACTAGAAAATTTAGAAATGCATCATAAAATTAAAAAAATTTTATAAGAAAATCTATCGATAATACGATATTTTCCTATAGTAATTATCAAGATCATATAGCATGATTAGTTCATAAAAACTAAATTTTCAATTGGCCATCAAGCTTATTACATCGATAACAAATCCGATAATAGGATTATAAGTTGTACAATATTATTAGTATAAAAAAACTTTTAACTTTAAATTTCACTCACTCCCCTTATGTGTGTGTGCATGATCACCCTGTTACATACACTCTATTGTGGTCAGACTCAATAAATAAAAAGTGGAGGAACAATGGGAAAGGTGAATATTGCAAGAAATTAAAATAGTAAAATAAAACAAATAATCACTAAAAATAAGATGGATCCTGATTAGGTGGTGGTGTTGGAGGTTGTTGAATGTATTTATGGATAGAGGTGAAATGATCTTTAATTTGGAAAAACTTTTTCTAAACCATCCCATATCTTCCTCTTTATTGTTGTTCTTATTTAATATGATAGTCTAGTCTGATTTCCCTTCGCGAGTCACTGGATTATCTCATCATGATGGTAGGAAGGGCAGGAAGCTAAAGGTGATGGTATTGGTGGCGGTGCAGTTCCACCTGCAAAAGAAGCTTCCTTTTCTTCAAATAAATCTAGCTTGTCATGCTCAAGCCCCTGATGGAAAATAATAAGGAAGGTAACATCCGTATAGAAAAATGGAAGATAATAGGGAGGAGTAGGTTACTTGGTTTGGAATTACTTATCTAAGGCATAACATATGGCATGTCCTAAAGTGACAATTTTCTTTCATCTAGTATTGGGATGTCAAATAGGAGTCAAATTTTGGATATAATCAATAATCATTTTTTCTTCATTAACTAGGGTATTGGATATTATAGAAAGGTGACTATGGAAGTAATTGGAGTGATGTAGACACCAAATCCTAATTGATGGAGTAGACTAAGGGTAGATGTTGATTTATGGACACATTTAAGATACTCAAGTTTATATAACTCATGTCAAAATAAGTTATACAGATAACAAATTATGGATGAAGTCCACTAGTTGAAAGATTGATATGCTCCGCTAAATCTTCCTTAATGATTTTTATCGGTTTTTGTCACAAATATGAGGTCATGGTGAATGTTTCCATATTTAGCCTAAGGTTGGCTAGGAATTCGTAGAGTAGTTCAGAATTGAAAGGAAACGCTAATGTGAATAGGAACTACAAAGTAGTAGAGGGAAAGAGGTTCATCACCTCGTACTTGTGAGCAGGATGATTTAACCTTCTAGATGGGGTGATTTGAGCCTCCTTAAATTTTTAGTATCTTAATCTCTCATATATAAAAATTGATCGTTGAAGTGATGAGAGGAGGAAGATCTCCCCTAGGTCATTCTGCCTCATTTACTTCCATTGGCCATTAGAGGATTTTAGGATATGAATAAAGGAATTGAGAGAAGCTAAGTTTTGAATGGGTTGAAAGTTTAGAAACCCTCTAATTTATATAATTGAAGTTGATTGTATAGTATGAATTAAGATCATACATTATAATGAGGGGAATTAAATCTTCTAGATGACTTGTCAGAAAAAGAAGGTCAAATTGTATAGTATGATCGGTATCGTATTAGATGATTTTAAGGAATTTTGTTCATCCCGAGTTTTCATCTAAATAACTTTTGATTAAATTCATCATACAGTACAAACAAGTGTTCTTTCAATATGATTGGCAATTATGATCATACTAGCTACTTTTAATTTGTCCTAACAGATTCTAATACTTATTTCATATATTACTAGGGGTGGTTTATATTGTATGAACACAAATGATTGAACACTTCTGGGCATTTAATGTGGCTAATAGATGTGATTTAAGCATAAGTGGATATATCAAAAATTACGAATTGTGGATCATACTATGCGATAAGGAAAAATTTAGTTTTTTATTTTTTTATAGTGAAGAGTGTGTGTGTCTGTGTGATGATAAATAATAAGCTTTTTTATTTTTTATTTTTATTTTTTTGAAAAAAAAAAACACAATAAAGCTACATGATGTAGCTCTATATCCCCTTTTATCACACGGTCTCTAATGAAATGGTGCCTAATGTCTATGTGTTTGCTCCAAAAAATATAAGATAAGATTCTTTGATATGCAAATGGAATTAGTGTTATCACACATGATTTGAATGGTACCTACAGGTAGTTCAAGCTTTAAGAATTGTTATTTAAATGATAGGACTTGTACAACATAACTCCCTATAACTATATATTCTGCTTTATTAGTATATATGGAAATAAAATTTTATTTTTTACTGGAACTTGAGACTAAAGATTATCTGATTAATTGGTATATTTTGAGGTGTTTTTCCTATCAATTCTATAACCTATAAATTTTGAATCAGAATATCCTATGACTTCAAAGGAAGTTTTATGCCTAGGATACTAAATTCCTAAGTTTTTGGTTCCTAAGTGATATTTATGGATTACACTTAATAGCAATCAAGTGGGATTCTTTTGAATTAGCCTAAAATTTAATACAGAGACAAACAATAAAAATAATATTTGGTTTGGTAGCAGTCACGTAAAGAAGTGATCCAATTATTCTTATGTATTTCTTCTGATCTACAAACTTTACATTTGGGTCGTTATCTAACTGTATGGTAGAGGTCATGAAAGTGTTATTGCCTTTATATTGTCCATTTCATATTTCTTATGAATTTTTTTAACATGTTTAAATTGGCTAATAAAGGTTATATCTTCCATGTACTTTAGAGTAAATCCAAGAAAAAAGTTCATCTCTTTCTTCATACTCATCTCAAACTCATCACTCAAAATATTTGAGTACTTGTCACAAATATTTTTATTTCTACATCAAAATTGTATATCTTCAATACAGATTTACACTATGAGTAAGTCTTCTACTTATTTCTATAGGAAGACGGTGGTGTTTACTATACCTTTAATAAAGGCTCTAATTGGAAGAAATGTGCTCAGCCTTTCATACCAGGCTCTAGGTTCTTACTTCAACCCATACATAGTCTTCTTTAGTTTGAATACATGATTTAGGAATTTTCATTTCTCAAAACTTGGGGGTTACTCAACATATATATCCTCTTTTATTACCCCATTTAAGAAAGTAATATTAACATCCATTTGGTATAGTCTAAATCCTTTAAAACAAGCAAAGGCTAAGAACACCCTAATGTCTTCTTATCAAGCTATAGAGGCAAGTACATCTTCAAAATCAATCCCTTACTCTGATTATATCCTTTAACTACTAACTTAGCCTTATTCCTTACTACTATGCATAAGTCTTTTATTTTATTCTTAAAAACCCATTTGGTTCCTACTATGCTCTGGTCTTTATGCCTACTAACCAACTCCCAAACATCATTCCAAACAAATTGATTTAATTCTTCTTGTATTGTTAGGATCCAAAATTCATTAGATAAGGCTTGATCTATATTGATGGTTCTATCTTAGAGATAAATATAGAATGACTAACTACCTTCCTAAGCCATGCCCAATTTTAACACCTTCACATGGGTCTCCTAGGATCCATTTATTACGATGACTAGTATAGTATCTCTAATTTTTAAGTAAAAGCTCTTAAGGTTCTACTCTATCAACTATAATAATGGCTTCAACCCATTTAATGACCTCTACTTATTCTTTTTCGGGTTTAGATTTAGAGGTTCCATCTAATTCGTCTAACATAACATGGATAGACTCTTCTACTATTAAGTCCTTCTTATTGAAGATTCTATAGGCCTTCCCTACAGATGAATAACCTAAGAAGTGTCCTTTATCAAATTTTGGATCAAATTTTTCTAAGGGTTATTTTCCATTAATCAAGGTAAAGCAATTACATCCAAAGAAATGTAAGTGGGAAAGATTGGGTGTCTTGCCCTTAAGGAAATTATAGGGTGCCTTATTTAGCTTAGATTTAACATTCATGCTATTCAGAACATAACAAGAAGTATTTACTACTTCTACCCAAAAGTATATAGAGAGAGTGTATTCAACTTGCATTGCCTTAGTAGCTTATACAAATGTTTTATTTTTCCACTGAGCTATTCCATTCTATTAAGGGGTCATAGGGATAGAGAAGTTATTCTTTACCTATCTCTTGATAGAAAGATTAAAACCTATCATATTCAAATTCTCTACCATAATCTCTATGAATGGTTGAATTTTCACATCCTAATTTCATTTGAATCCAACTGGACAAAATTCTAAATTCATCAAACTACTCCCTCTTATATGTTAGGAATCTAAACTATGTAAATCTAGAGAAGTTATCTATTATTATAAATCCATATGTCTTTCCTCCTAGGTTGGGTGTATTGATAGGTCCAAATAGGTCTATACGAAGGATTTCTAGTGGCCTATAGTTGTTGATGTCCTTAATCAAATGAATGAAGACTTGACTTATTTCCCTTGTTTGTAGGCATCACATAGGTGGTCCTTAGGGAAGTATAACTTAGGTATGCCTTTAAGTAGATCTTTTTGGTTAATATTTCTAAGAGTTTTCATGCTCGCATGATATAGTTTCCTAAGATATAGTCAGGAATGGAATTAGAATTTTTAATGCAATTCAAGTCTAATAAGTAAACATTATTCATTCATTTTCATTTTAACATAAGTTTTTCATTTAAATTAATTATGCATTTTTTAGAAAGAAATTTAATATCAAAACTTTTACTGCATAACTAACTAATGCTTAGTAAATTATGCTTTAATCCATCAACTAATAATTTTTTTTAAATAATAAAGATTTTAGCATTGACGATTATACCTGAGCCTCCCACTTTCCCAGTGACGAATATGATATACTTTAATGAATGAAATTTCAGCCTCTACACTAGATGTGTCCAATGATGGAAATTATAGGTGCGGGCTATGTGACATAACATTCCATAGGAGTAACACCAAGCAATATGAAATGGATTTACTAACCAATGGGGGTCATGGTTCCTCTTCTAAGGTTTATGCGATAGATGTTATGTTGAGGGCTCATGAAATTATTTTAAGGTTGGTGGTGGTTTGCTACTATCAAGTCCAATTATGTTTTCTTCTAAGAATATTTTTGCACTTTCTAGAATGGACATTTAAATTTTCAACTTATTTCTATTGCACATGCTTCTAATCCTTTGTTTGCTTTCTCTAGTTCAATATGCAATATTTTTAAGGATTCGTGTGCATTAGTTAAGTCGATATGCTTCTTGTTTAATCGTATTCGTCAAGCGAGGTCATGTGATCATTAACTAAATTAGAATGCTCTATAATTAAACTAGCATGCTTTTTTATAAAGTAGACAATTTAATATTGAGACTAGCATGCATCTATTATAGCTTTCTTTACAAATCATGAATATTTTTAGAAATAATGAGCAATTCATCATAGGAATGTATACATTCCTCATCTTTATCTAATTGATCAAGATTATCATTAGACATAAGACATAAGTTTGTTATGTCTTCTCCTTTTTATTCTAAAGATTCTAAGGTGGAGAGCCCATAAAGTTTTTTATGTCTTTTGCTTGCCCCTATTAATCTTTGGCTTTTCTTGATCCTTCTCTTTGATTGGGTGATTCTTTAGGTTGGACAGTAAGTTCAGAGGTTGCTTGGTTTCTTGCATTCAAAGTAAATAGTGTTAATAGAGACTTTAACATTTTTATTACATTTACCTTTTCTCCAAAGTTGTTGATGACACCTCTATTTCCTTTTTAAAAAGATCTTGAACTACCACGTCATTAAGGCAATGTTGTCATCCTCCTAAACTATAGAACTATTATGATCCTAATCATTTACTTTTAGTGCTATAGTTCTCTCCTTATTTTCTCCTGCATCATTTTTCCATTGACTCACTCCTTGCTCATAGGCAATGAATGACCCAAGAAAATTATCAATGGAGTAAACATTCAAGTCTTTAGATTCAATAATTGCAGTTATCTTTACATTCATAAGAACTAGGTATACAACAAAGAATTTTATTAATATTTTCAAAAATTTTAAGTTCTCTACCTTATGCATGCAAGGATGTCACTATTTACATAAACCAAGTATATATTTCAAGAATTAATTCACTAGATTTTATGTGAAATAGTTCATAGTTATGAAGGAAGTTTAATATAGACTACTTTACTTCACTAATTTCTTTATAGGTTATGCTTATTTTATCCCTATTATCATTTCTATTAGTACAAGTTGATACACGCATATAATCTTCAATTTTCAATGCATATCAAATTATGGTTGCATTCAGTTGGACTAAATCCCTATCCTCGTAACTACATTGGTAAAATAGTAGTTCAATTTTAACCCCATTCACAAAATTGTAAAATTTTGAATTTCTTTCTTGGATTAACATCCACATGTGATATCTATAGACTTTAAGAAAGTAAACATATAAATTTTCCAAAAGTTAGAAGGTATATTGCCAAATAAAGCTGGGCGAGTTATTGAATAACCCTCAATAGTGTTACGATTACCAAAATGAGGCATTGATCAAGTTTCAAAAGTATTTTAAAATGTTTTTATTAAAACAAGCTCTGATACCACTTGAAAAATCGAGAAGGTTATTAAACTGAATAGAACTAGCCAGACACGCACCAAGAGGGGGGTGAAATGGTAATTTTAAAAACTCCTAAGCAGGAATACTATTCTTTTTATAAATTTTTTAAAACTTTGAAAAAAAAAATTTAATCACCCCATGTAGAAGCTAATAATTTAACAACAATTTCAATAATAATGATCAAATACTAATTTGCATAAAAGAACATTAATCTTAAATTTTGACTGCCAAGGAGACAAGAGGAGTGAGGTTGTAGCTAGCCTAGAGCAACCATGTGATCCCCTCACACTCCTTCTCCAACACTTTCAACCTCACCTTCTCCTTTCTCTGAAATGCTAAATCTCTCTCAAAAGCTTCTCTCTCAAAGTTCCTTCATTATTCATATAATTCACTCTTTTTGTTTTAAGAAATATTAAAACATTCCTTGAGTAGTTAGCTTCAAGAAATCCTAGAAATTCAAGTTGGTCATCATTGTTTGTATAATACGATTAAAATTCATATAATAAGATTAGTTCAAAATCTGGGCCCATCTAGTACAATGTAAATAATTATTCAGATGAACTGTTCAACTATTAAAAAACATCGTACGGTATGATCCAAAAATCATGTAGTATAATCTATTTGCTTTCTCTCTATTCATATAGAACGATTCATGGGATGATAAAATTCATCACAGTCAATTATCCTATACTGCTATCATCATATAATATGGTTAGTTGATTTCAAGTTGATCGTCCAATATGATATATATATCGTATAGTATGATTAGTTCAAAAATCATGCTTTCATTTGGTACAATCTTTGGGATGACCAAATTTTATCTCTATTAATCATAAAATATGATACGCTATCTTTAATTAAACCACTAATTATGGGGGTTAATTTAATTAATATTTTAAATTTTGTTACTGTATGAATCAGATCATACATTTAGATTTGTTCAAAAATTAAATTTTGAATATACTTGTTTTTAGTGGAAATGAATAAAGGGCCTACTGATTGAAAAAAAAAAAGTTATGAGGACCTTAAAGGGACCTCAAGCTCTTTACTGCTCCGAGGAGCTACAAAAAAAAAGCCAAAATAAAACCTAAGATCTCAAGGTCCTTACCAATCACAAGTACAAAATAACCTTGGTGTAATCTAAAGTGGCAAGCAACACACACAAAAAAGCTAGAGAAGATCACAATATAAATAATAGACATAACGAGAAAAAAATTCTCCTCTATAAAGTCCTCTAGAGATAACCTTCTAGAAATTAAATCCATCCACAGCCAGCAGACTAAACTGAACCATTGTAAAGAACACATGCAAAAATCCCATAGCAAAGTAATGATACAAACCAACAACTAACCATCTGCGTGATTGAAATTATAAAAAAGGATCAGATATAACATTATAGTATTTCATAATTGAAAGAAATTTAGAACTGTTCTGCTAGAATAAGTAATACATATCCAACCCAATGCTATCATTAAAATAGGTGACAAAGAGTCAAAAAAACAAACCTCTGATTGACATTATTAAAAACCCATAGCCAAAGAACAAGCCACTATAATAATAATGAAAAATCATACAAGAAAGGGCTGTAGACTGGGGGAACTAATGTACCAATAACAGGTAAAGCTATCAAATAGCCCTGCCAAGCAAATAGTCAAGTTAAATAACCCATAATTGCTACAATAAGAAATGTACCAAAGAGAAAGCTAAGAGTAATAAACTATATAGAAATCCCTCCTAATCCATAAAATTTAGGAGAAAAGACCATTCCAAACCCAGACAAAGCTGAAGAATGCACATTCGACAAATGATCCAACCAACATTTAATTATGAGAATACCCATACAGAGACAACCGCAAATTTCTTTAAAAACAAATAAAATTAAAATCCACCCATAGCTTTCAAATAGTCCAGTCATAACTATATGAGGATTATAGTAATTGTAATTGCAAACACCAACAAAATTAAAACATAACCAATTAATAAGATAGGGAAGATAGTTAGTAGACAACTTCTAGCTAAAGAGTGTACTATCACATAAATTATGAATCCTAAATATCAGCTGCCAGTCAAATATAATCTAATTCTAACCTAAAAATGAAAAAATCTAAACCAAATTCTCATATCAGGATACAAATAAAAGCTGTAGCACCTTAATAAGAACTAAACGTCATCACCCACATTACCACCTTTCCCCAAATCGAGCTGAGATGATTTAAGTTATAATACCAAAGATGCACACAAAGTTCAAAAGAACCAGAATCTATTTAGCCAAGATAAATCAAAACCATCTCATAAAGGAAGGGGCAAACAAAACACCATAACAATTGATATCCACCCCTCCCACTCTATCAAGAAAAAGGATAAGTTGAGCATTAGTTAATAAAATAGTTATAATGAGAACTAATCCAATCACTGCTAGACAAAACCACATCCCAAGCACCATAAACATAATAAAAAATGCAACCAGAATGCACTGACAAAACAATAGCCCCCATGAGAACAAAATCATTCCCAAAATAAAACAAAAACCGCAACACGGTAGAAAACCACAACTAAGTATTAATCTCTAACATAAGGGAAACCAATTTTATTTAATCTGATAAGACTATTTAATTAGGCCAATAATTCAGATTAGAAAATATCCATAAGATAATGCAAACTACACCCATAATTAGCTAATCAGATAGTGCAAGCATTTCCTTCTCTATATATGTTAGAAAAACCAGCATTATAAAAAATTGCTTAGTTACCCAAATATGATAAAATAGGTCAGGATTACAAATTTTATCATTATTGTCATTCAAACATTGAAGACATTGCATAGCATCAAACTTAATCCAGATGTTTCTAATACCATGGGAAAGGAATAATTTTAAACCATTTAATATAGTAGAAAGTTCAGCAAAATTAATAGAACATCTTGAAAAAGGACCAGCATAAGCTATAATATAATTACCCTGATAATCTCTAATGATGCCACCACAACCAAAAGCATTATCATTGACAGAGCCATCAAAATTGAGTTTAAAAGTATTATAAGATGGATTATGCCAATAAATAAGATTCTATTGATCTTTGACATGCATATTATTAAAGATAATCCCAAAATGAACAGCAAAAAAAGAATACCCTTGTTAGAGAAAAGTTGAGCATTAAAAAGATTAAGAATCTTATCTTTAATATTACCAATAACTTGATGTTCATCCATACAAACATTATCAAAAAAGGAATTACTCCAAGAAAAAAAAAGACACCACAAAATGTGGGAAGGAATTAGATTCTTTATATGGCCTCTAGAAGTAGTAAACCAAAGATTTAAGATATCTTTGATGGAAATGTTACCAGAAAAATGATTAAACTTTAATATATCATCAAAATAATTTAAAATGTTAGAGGATATAGGACTAGAGATAAATACATGATGCATGTTTTCCATGTGATAGCAACATTGACATTTAGAAGGTAAAATAAAACCTATTTTAAATAAATTGTCATATGTAGGAACATATTTATGTAACACACTCCATATACATGTAGCAATGGAAGTCAGTATACTTTTATGACATAACTTATAAAAATTTTTAGAAATAGTATTCTTCAATCTAAAAACATTCCAAGCATCCTTAATTCTCAAGATACCATTACTAGCCATGTTACGTGATATCATATCATCAACTTCAATATTTAATGCAATTTGCTTAATGAGCGTAAGTAAAGATTCAAAAACTACATCCTTGAGTTTAGAATAATCCCAAAAATTATCAGTAATAAAAGTATTAACCTTGATATCCACAGTAGGGAAATAATTGAGCATTTGATCAATAAAAGTCTTACCCACACAATGATCATGCCAAAAAAATAGATTAGCCCGACCAACACCCAATTTAATGTGAGGTTCAACATCCCATTTTATGTTGAAAAGTCTTTTCCAAACTCTAGAAACACCCTATTTATAAGTATACAAGGTAGGATGCTTACCCACATAGTATTTACCAGTCATGTACTCGACCGAAAGACTAGACTTAGCACAAAAATAAAACCATAATTTGATAGAAAATACAAAAGCTAAGTCATCCATATTCTTGCACGCTAAATCACCTTTTTTAAGAGCCCCACAGTAGTTACTCCATGTAGTCCAGAGAATTTTAAATTAGTTCTGTTAACTTTTAAGGAGAATTTATTAAATAACTTTTCATGGTTGTTCCAAACCACCAAAGTAGGTTTAATTGTTGGAAAAATACATATAGGAATAGAACATAAAACACTCTTGATCAAAATCAATCTCTCATAGAAACTTGAAATGTTAAACTCCCAAGAGTTAAGTCTATTATGCACAGAGGTAATGATCATCAAAAAGAAAAGATTTTTTTTACCTTTAGAAATAGGAACACCAAGATACTTTAAAGGCAAAGAACCTTGATAAAAACTAGTGATACCTCTAATAGCATTAATACTGGAAGCATACATATTTTTAGGAGAAATAAAGCAACACTTAATTTTATTAGGGTAAGACCACTTCTAATCTCAAAATCATACAAGAATCTAGCTAGAACCTTAATCATATTCCAAGAACCATTAAAGAAAATAATAACATCACTAGTAAAACAAAGATTAGAGATAGCAAAACAACCTTAAGTTCTATAATTAAGATTTAGGATATTTCATACAACTGATAAGAGCCCTAAAAAGGCATTCAGCAGTAATAATAAAAAGAGCAGGGGAAATATTAGCTCCTTGTCTTAAGCCATAGGAAAACATAAAGAAACTATTACTTTTACCATTTACAATAGCCAAAAAGAAAGAGACTTCAATGAAATTTGTGATCAGCTTAATAAAATTAAAATTAAAACAAAATAAATTAAGAAGCGATTAAACAAAAGTCCAGTTAATGTTATCATAAGCTTTAGCAATTTCAAGTTTAAAAATAATATTCCGCCCACTTATTTTAAGATACAGATCCTTTGTGAGTTATTGTGCAAATAAAATATTATCAAGAATAGCTATACTTTGACAAAGCTAGTTTTATTAGTAGAAATTATTCAAGCAATCATGGGAGACAGATGATTCAACCAAAATTTGGATAAAAGTTTACTGAAGAAAGACCAAAGACTAATAGGAAGAAGATCATCCCAAGTATTGACAACAACCTTTTTAGGAACTAGCACAATCGACGTACTAGTAAAAAAATTAGGAATAATGTTATAGGAAATAAAATCATGAACAACATCATATATATCCACATTAAGAATATTCTAAGATTTTTTAAAAAGATTGGTAGTATAACAATCAAGAATAATAATAGAATCAACATTCTTTGAAAAAACCATTTGTTTAACTTCCTCAATAGAAGGAGGAATAGGAAAAGCATTATTTTTAGCCTCATTAATGATAGAATGAATGAATCAGAAGAAACCATAGTGATAACTTTAAAAGTTTTTTCAAAAGTGTTGGTGAAATGATCCACGACAGATTTAGCAATTTCCTCAACATCCTCAGTATAGCTTCCATTTGAAAGACAAGTTTTATGAAATTATTTTTGCTCTATTCTTTTTAACCAAAGAATGAAAATATTTCGTATTCTTATCACCCTCAATGATATGCTTAGAGGTAGATTTTTGTTTCCAATAAACCTCCTCTTGCTCTTGGAGCTTAAAAAGGTTTTTTTCAACCTCTTGAAGAACCATAAAATTCTCAACAGAAGGGTAAAGTTGGCACTTAAGTTCCATAGAAATAACTTAGTCTTCAACATCTGAGATATTGGAAAAGAATTTTAAAAAATATTTCTACTCCAATTTATTTTATACTTAAGCCTTTTGAATTTAAACCAAAGTAGATTAATGCCACTAATGAAATTATCAAGATGCAAAGGGGCTTGCGAATTTTCCTGAACCATAGCTAAAAAAGAGTTATGTAAATGCCACATATTTTGAAATCTAAAAAGGGGGGAATTTCCATTCTACCTGAAAGTAATACCAATAACCATAGGAGAATGGTCCAAGAATGTATTACTAAGATGTTCCAAGAAAGTATTATTGTTAGAATTAATCCACATAACATTAAAAAGAGCTCGATCAAAATGTTGCCATATATTATCATGATTCTAATTAAATGTATTTCAAAAAACAAAAACTAATATCAATAAGATTACAATATAACATCATAATATTGAAATCCTCTGTAGCTTGACAGACAGGATTGGAACCACCAATTCGTTCAAAAGGGTTAGTAATTATATTAGAATCATTGCCCACAAACCAAGGAATATTAATAATTTCATGAAAGCTAGAAAATTGATTCCAAAACTCTTTTATAATACCACAAGAAGAAGAAGCATAAATAAAAGAAGCATAATAATTAAACTACATAAATTGAATATTTCCATGTAAGACTTGAGAAAGTCAATAATAAAAACAACAACAACAAGATCTTCCAAGAAAACCCAAATTTTCTTAGTACATTGTCTAAACTACAGTTAAATTTTAAATAACATGAGGATTCATCTAACTTAGCAGTAGAAATAAGATGTTTAATTAAAACTAACAGCAACATATTATAAATACAACATAAATTCTTAACCCTAGTTCTAGAAGAAGTGAAACCAATGCCTTGAATATTCCAAATTATGGACTTAATCATAAAAGAAAAAAAAAATTTAAAAAAATTTTGAGATCGGGTAGACCTAGGTGAATGCAAAATCACCTCTTTATGTATCTTTTTTTTTCACATGAGTACACTCAAGGTCATCAAACTACTTAGTAGAATCATTATCATAACAATTCCCACATTCAACATTATTAGTAAAAGTTGAGGATTTCTTACTAACATTACCATTATCGTTAACATTTTGTAGCAACTCATGATCTCCTTCCTCCACATAATCCTGGAAAAGCTCCCCCTTCATATGATGAACATCACCATCTTCAACAATAAATTGTTTAATTGATGAGATTTTAATATTAAGTTGGTTCACACCCTAAAGATTACTATTAGTAGGATTAAAATCCACAAATGGTTATTAGTGTAGCAAGGTAATTGAGAGTAATTTAAATTATTATTATTATTAGAATAAATCAAAGCTAATTGCTCCATATCACTAATCTCAACATTAATAGCTTTGCCTTCTTCCAAGGAATTAGTAACTTCTTTTTCCATAGATCCCTTTAGAACCAATTTAAGATGGCTTCCATGCTCATTTTCATTCTTAAAAAAAGTTTGATTATCATGTTTCTTTCCTTAAGCACTAGTTAAATCCCTATTAGATATATTTTCCTTCAAAATCTCATTATCTTTACTAGGTAAAGTAGAAACATTTAAATCACATTCTTTTACATCTTTAGGAACGTATTTTTTCTCATACAAAGGGTGTAATATAAATAATCTGAAATACTATGCCCATGCATGTTACAATTATTGCAAGAGATTGGTAATTTCTCAAATTCAAAATTTTGAAGATAGCCACCATTTTTGGGGCGAAGCCATGTCTCCTTAGGAGGCTTCTTGGACACATCCTTTTCAACTAAAATCCTTGCCACAGATGATCAAGAAATCGATGTTATGGCTTGGTTTATTTGGAGAGGCTAGCAAAAGATTGCAGCAAGAGCTAATAAAATGTGCTTATTAAATATGTGCAATCAGATATTCTTCTTTTATATACAAAAACTATGTCCACTTCAATAACCACATTTGACAAGAATTAATATAGTAAACTTTATGAGCAATTATACGATTGTAATCTAAATCATTATTCAGTTGAATTTCAATATGATGTGGATCTTGCAAACCAATCAAAAATGTTCCAGAGAGCTTAAGATTATTGAAAAAAGCCAAAATATTATATAAGTTAAGTTGACACGAGACAAACTTTCCAAACAAAGTGAATTCAAAGGGAGGAACCAACAAATCTATCATTTTTACATAAAATATTAAATTTGGGATATATTTAAAAGAGGCATGCAAAACATCAAACTTAGGAGATGAGGAGAAGGAAGAGTCTATAATCACATCCTTAAAATAATAGGATTTACCATTGTCAGATGTACTAGATATGCTAGAAGATTTACTAGAAACCATCAGCTTACAAGTGATCCAAGAGTTTGATGATGGCAGAATCATCATCTACCAACAAAAATAACAAACATAAAAGAAAAGAAACCAATGAAAATAAAATGTAAAAGATGGATTAATAGATAAGTAAAAATCAAACAAACAATGAAAGAAACCAGATGCGATCCAGAGAAAAATGATCTCCTATTGCAAACCCTAAAAAATGCTTTCGAGTCACTAGCCAGAGCATGAAGTGAATTCTTAGTTGAACAACTAACTCACATTAGGAATAAATTAAATTTTTAATATCTTATTTAATTTATCTAATAGCTAGGATTTTCAAATTGTAGTGAATCGTATAGTATGATCAAGATTGTGTAGTATGATTAGTTCACATAAACTATTTATTCAATTTCTTGGTAAGGCCATTTTTTAAAAACTAATCATATAGTATGATTATAATTCATATAATTTGATTACTATAAAAAATAAGTTTAAATTTTTCTCATTCCCCGTGTGTGTGTAAACAATCACCCAATTGCATACACTCTTATATGGTTAGAATCAAGAAATTAAAAATAAAGAAAAATAAAGGTATAGACTTTGTTTACTTGAAATTCTTATTCTAACCTTTCTTGAATTTCTAGTAGCCTTGAGCATTGCATATTTTACCTTCAATGTTAGTGCTCACAGATAAAATAAATATAAAAATTATTTAAAGAGAAAAGATAACAATTCAATCAATAATATTTGTTATCATAAAAATCACAAATTTTAGATCACAAATTATAACATAATGTACTTGTGTATTGTCGTACTTATTCTTAGAACGGACCATCAACTCATATTTTTTACTTTTTAGGATTTTTTGTAGCTCTTTCAAGTAGTATTGTGCTGAAAGTCTGTATTTACCATTCATAGGGTGCCTTATTTAGCTTAGATTTAATATTCATGCTATTCAAAACATAACAAGAAGTATTTACTACTTCTACCCAAAAGTATCTAGAGAGAGTGTATTCAACTTGCATTGCCTTAGCAGCTTCTACAAATGTTTTATTTTTACTCTGAGCTATTCCATTTCTATTAAGGGGTCATATGGATAGAGAGGTTATTCTTTACCAACCTATGGATAGAAAGATTAAAACCTATCATTTTAAAATTCTCTACCATAATCTCTATGAATGGTTGAATTTTCACATCCTAATTTCATTTGAATCCAAATTAACAAAATTCTAAATTCACAAAATGACTCCCTCTTATATGTTAGGAATCTAAACTAAGTAAATCTAGAGAAGTTATCTATTATTATAAATCCATATGTCTTCCCTCCAAGGTTGGGTGTATTGATAGGTCCAAATAGGTCTATATGAAGGGTTTCTAGCGGCCTACAGTTGTTGATGTCCTTAATCGAATGAATGAAGACTTGACTTATATTAGAATCACTGCCCACAAACCAAGTAATATTAACAATTTCATGAAAGGTAGAAAATTGATTCCACAACTGTTTTCTAATACCACAAGAAGAAGAAGCATAAATAAAAGAAGCATAATAATTAAACTGCATAAATTGAAAATTTTGATGTAAGACCTAAGAAAATCAACAATAAAAATAACAACAATAAGATCTTCAAAAGAAACACAAAATTTCTTAGAAACATTGTCAAAATTATAGTTAAATTTTAAATGACATGAGGTTTCATCCAACTTAGCAGTAGAAATAAGAGGTTTAAGTAAAACTAATAGCACCACATTAAAAATACAGCATAAATTCTTATCCCTAGTTCTAGAAAAAGGGAAACCAATGTCTTGATATTCCAAATTAGGGACTTAATCTTAAGAGAAAAAATATTTTTTAAAAATTTTGAGATCGGGTAGAACAAGGTGAATGCAAAATCACCTCTTTATGTATTTTTTTTTTTTTTCACATGAGTACACTCAAGGTCATCAAACTACTTAGTAGAATCATTATCATAATCATTCCCACATTCAACATTGTTTAAAAAAGTTGAGGCTTTCTTACTAACTTTACCATTATCTTTATCATTTTGTAGCAACTCATGATCTCCTTCTTCCACCTAATCCTGGAAAATCTCCCCCTCCATATGATGAAGTTCACCCTCTTCAACAATAACTTGTTTAATTGATGAGATTTTAATATTCAGGTTGTTCACAACCTAAATATTACTATTAGTAGGATGAAAATCCACTAATGTTTTATTAGTGTAGCAAGGTAATTGAGAATAATTTAAATTATTATTAGAATAAATCACATCCAATTGCTCCATATCACTAATCTCAACATTAGTAGCTTTGCCTTCTTCCAAGGCATTAGTAACTTCTTTTCCATAGATCCGTTTAGAACCAATTTTAGATGGATTCCATGCTCATTTTCATTCTTAAAAAAATACTGATGATCATGTTCCTTTCCTTAGCACTAGTTAAATCTCTATTAGATATATTTTCCTTCAAAATCTCATTATCTTTACTAGGTAAGGTAGAAACATTTAAGTCACATTCTTTTACATCTTTAGGAACCTCTTTTTTCTCATGCAAAGGGTGTAATATAAAATAATCTTAAATACTATGCCCATGCTTGTTACAATTATTGCTCGAGATTAGTAATTTCTCAAATTCAAATTTTTGAAGATAGCCACCATTTTTTGGGTGAAGCCATGTCTCCTTATGAGGCTTCTTGGACACATCAATTTCAACTAAAATACTAGCCACAGATTATGAAGAAATCGATGTTATGGCTTGTTTTATTTGGAGAGGCCTTCCAAAGATTGCAGCCAGAGCAAATAAAATGTTGATATTAAATATGTGCAATTAGATATTCTTCTTTAATATACCAAAACTATGTCCACTTGAATAACCACATTTTGCAAGAATTAATATAGTAAACTTTACGAGAAATTATAAGATTGTAATCTAAATCATGAATCAGTTGAATTTCAATATGATGTGGATCTAGAAAAACAATAAAAAAATGTTCCAGAGAGCTTAGGATTATTGAAAAAGCCAAAATATTATATATGTTAGGTTGACGTGAGACAAACTTTCCAACCAAAGTGAATTCAAAGGGAGAAACCAACAAATCTATCATTTTTACATCAAATATTAAATCAGGGATAGATTTAAAAGAGGCATGCAAAACATCAAACTTAGGAGATGAGGTGAAGGAAGAGCCTATAATCACATCCTTAAAAGAATAGGAGTTACCATTGTCAGATGTACCAGATAACTAGAAGATGTACTAGAAACCATCGGCTTACAACTGATCCAAGAGTTACATGATGACAGAATCATCAATTACCAACAAAAATAACAAAAATAAAAGCAAAGAAACCAATGAAAATAAAAAGTAAAAGATAGAGTAATCGATAAGCAAAAATCAAACAAACAATGAAAGAAACTAGATGTGATCCAGAGAAAAATGATCTCCCATTGCAAACCCTAAAAAATGCTTTCCAATCACCAGCCAAAGCATGAAGTGAATGCTTGGTTGAATAACTAACTCACATTAGGAAAAATTAAAATTTTAATATCTTACTAAATTTATCTAACATCTAGGATTTTCAAATTGTAATGAATCGTATAGTATGATCGAGATTGTATAGTATGATTAGTTCAAAGAAACTAATTATTCAATTTCTTTGTAAGCCCATTTTTTAAAAAATAATCTTACAGTATGATTATAAGTCATATAATGTGATTAATCTAAAAAAATTTAAGTTTAAATTTTTCTCATTCCCCGTGTGTGTGTAAAAGTAAAACAATCACCCAATTGTATACCCTCTTAAATGGTCATAATCAAGAAATTAAAAATAAAGAAAAATAAAACTATAGACTTTGTTAACTTGACATTCTTACTCTAACCTGTCTTGAATTTCTAGTATCCTTGAGCAATGCATATTTTACCTGCAATGTTAGTGCTCATAGATAAAATAAATATAAAAATTATTTAATGAGAAAAGATAACAATTCAATCAATAATATTTGTTATCATAAAAACCACAAATTATAGATCTCAAATTATAACATAATGTACATGTGTATTCTCATACTTATTCTTAGAAGGGACCATCAACTCATATATTTTACTTTTTTGGATTTTTTTGTAGCTCTTTCAAGTAGTATAGTGCTGAAAGTCCATATTAAGGACCTTCTAATTCTTTTTTTTTTTTTAATTAACACAATGGCCTCATTGTACGTTTTAACATAAAAAAGGGAGCCATTAAATCATCTCTCCAACATGTTCTGGAGATAGTCTTGGTGATTTTAGTGTTCCTCTTTCTTCCATCTCGTGTTGCTTTATATGGTGTTCTTTTTTACTTCTTTGATTATTGGTTTTTACTCTACTTTGTGGCCTTGGTCCTTCCTATCCTTCAAGTTTTATTTTATTAAACTTATTTTGATTTTTTATGTTGGTTTTATCCTTGGAGTTTTTCCCCATGGCATCATCGTTAGCTATGAACCCCAAGCCTACTTGCAAACAAACTTCGTCTTGTATATTGCCTAGTTTTTTTGGGTGTTTTTGAACTTGGAAACTCACAATCCATTAAAGTAATTGTTTCTATAGGTGATTCATATTCTTCTCCCAAGTACTCTATGGTTAAAACTTCTTTAAATGATATTCATGCTTTAATGTTTGATAAAGATATTATTACTAAGTTAAATGCATACTTTAAGTTCACTCTTGTGGATAAAGGTCTTAGGTGGCCTAATCTTGAATTTATACATGTATTCTTTATGAATTTAAAACTTATAGGGTCTTTCTCTATTGGTCTTTTGGTTATACACCGTAATGCTATTCAATTTTTGAACTACTTGAACTATAGCCAATATTTCTCTCATAGGCTATATTATATTAACAGCTGTCAAATGCATTTGCTAACGGACTCCTTATTTTGATATTAAGGAAGAATCCTTAATTGTGCTAGTGCATTTTTTCACCAATTTAAGGCTACATTTATTTAATTCTCAGATTTTGTATAGTTTGGCTTTTTTTTGGAATGAACATAACAAATTCTATCAATCCTCAACAATCTCTTATCTTTTTATTGATTAAGTTTTGGCTGAAATTGATGTTATAAAACTCAAGTCTAGGAAGATCATCCTTCTAAAGTAATACATAACCTTGTTATGGAAACTTTTAAAAATAACATGATTATTATTAATCATATTCTACAAAATCACTTAGAAACATTACCATCAAATGCCGTGAAAAAATCTGACATTTTTCCTAACTCAAAGGAGCAACAAAAAATTATTAAAAATGTTTAACCTAATGATGATCAAATTGTTGTCATTTTTTAAAACACAATAAAGCTTTAGACTTCTCTTAGATGGATTGTAATCTTAATAAGAACATAACTAATTTTCAATGAAAAAGCTCTAATAATCGTTTGGATAATATTGCTAAAGTTCCTTCTTTTATTTTGCAAGATGTTGTATAAGAAGGTGAAATTATGAATTGTGCTTGGTCAGGTAAAAAGATCCAGGTCCCTCAAAATATTTTTATTAATAATGATGATTTAGTCCAGTCTAATACTCCTTATTTAGGGCCTAAAAAAATTATTCATGATCATGATATTCAAGAAGTGGAGGATAGTGATAATGGGTTTACTAAAGTCCAAGGAAAAAACCATAGGAAAATAAAAAGCTTATTTTATAATCTCCTAGGAACACACATTCTCAAGTTTCTAGAAGCTCATATATCATTATTTAAATATGTTATTTAAAATGTTAGAGGGATTGGTTATCCCTTTCTTAGGATTAGTGTTAAGAATCTTTTTAAAATTCAAAAGTTTTCTTCATTAGTCTTTTTAGAAACGTTAATTTTTTATGCTAGGTTGTTTGCTACTATTCCATTTTTTTGGTTTTCATCATGGTGTGGCTAATACTTCTAATAAGATTTAGGTAATTTGGAAAGACCTAATGTTTAATGATATTATTGGTGAATTTATTCATGTTATGCATTACCACATTGAGTTTCTTCATTTTAAGTGTCTAGCTTCTTTTATTTATGCTACCTCCTCTTGGATCAATATAAGATTTTTTTAGTATCATCTTTATAGCTAGACTATGGCTTAAACTTAAAATACTTAAGTATAAAATTAGTTGGTGCAATAGGAATGTTTTTAAAAAAAATTTTGCTAATATTCTAGCTATTTAGGATAAAGTTAATTCTCTTTAGCTTTTTTACCAAACTACTCCTTTCGATGATAATTTTATGAGTTTGAAAGAAGCTAAAAATTTCCTTTTAATCTTCAAGATCAAGAGGAAGTTTATTCAAGATAAAAGTCTACTTTTAAACATCTTACTGAAAGGGAAAGTAATACCAAGTATTTCCACTCTTTGTTTAAGAATAATGGAGCTAAATGTTTCATCTATAAAATTGATCGTTATGATAGGACCTCTATTGAGGATGAGCAAGATATTGCCAAGCCTATTGTGTGTTATTTTACTAATTTATTTTAAAGTTTTTTTTAGCATAATATTGTTGATCATCTTGAGCTTATTTTTGGTAACTTCAATGAGAATTATAATAATGTCCTTACAAAGGCTCCTTCTTTGGAGGAAGTCAAGAAGATTGTCTTTTGTATGAATGTTGATTCTGTCACTGGCCGTGATGGCTTTAATACTAAAGTTTTTCAAAGAGTTTGAAATATTATTATTGATGATTTATATGCTGTTATAAGATAAAAGTGGATTTTTTAATGGGGATCCTATTCCAATGTTTTTTCCCTAGTACTTCTAGTTTTCTTATTCCCAAAAAGGTCACTGCAAATAAAAGGGATGATTTTTATCCTATTAGTATTTTCTCCATTTTTAATAAACTTATTTAAAAAATATTCATGGACTATTTATCCCCTATGCTTTATAAAATAATTTCCCCTAACCAAACATTGTTTGTTAAAGGTAGGGCTATCTCTAATAATTTTTTATTGTCCCAACAGCTTATTCAAGATCTAGATCTCAAAGCTAGAGGTGGTAAAATTATTTTTAAATATATAATGCTAGACCTTATGATAACATGAACTAGAGTTTCTTGTATTCTATAATACGTCTTTTTGGTTTTAACTCTTAAGTTATTAATTTGATCAAAATTTGCATTGATGGCTCGTTTATTTGTATTATTGTGAAAGTTAAAAGCAAGGGCTTTTTAATTCCTCTCATGGTAACAAACAAGGGGATCCTATTTCCCCTTCCCTATTTATTATATCAACTAAGAATTTTCCTAGAGTTCTTTTGTAAATTTTTTGAAAATCACCATATCCTTCTATGTAGAAAATTAGGTGGCTTTCCTATTTCTCATTTATGTTTTGTTGATGATGTTATTATTTTTTTCAATGGATCTATTAATAAGGTTACTATCCTTATCCTCTTCTTGAACAATTTTTAAACTTTAGTGGTTTGAATTTTAATAAAAATAAGTGTTGTTTTATCAGCCCTAAGAGTTTACCTGCTGATCTTATTAATGCTATTAAGGTTATTTCTGACTTACAAGGTGCTTGTCCTTTAAAATACCTGGGTGTCACTCTTTGAAAAGGTCATAAGAGAACCTTTCTTTTTGATAAATTTGATTGCTAATGTGCAAAATAGGCCAAATTCATGGGAATTTAATTTCCTCTGCTTTGGTCATAGATTGGTTTTAATTAAAAGTGTTATCCACCTTATTCATTATTGTTGTGTGTTATGGACTTCATATTTTGTTCAATAAGTATTTTTGGAAAGGAAAAAGTTGCAACTCTAAAATTATCTTGACTTCTTGCAATAATTATTATGGGGTTTTGGAGGAAGGTGCTTTGGGGTGTAAGAATATGAAGGATTTAGCTCATGCTTATTCTTTAAAATTTTGGTTTAATTTTTTACTTTAAAAATAATCTTTGGTCATAATTAACGACCTCTAAGTACTATGTTTGCAATCACCCTATTATTTTGCTTATAACGAGGGAAATTTTAGAGTTTGGAAGAGTTTTTGTAATATGAAATGGGAAGCTATGCCATACATTAATTAGGGTATTAGTCAAGCTAAGTAGTTCTTTTAACAAGATCAGTGGTTGGGCCATACCTATTTAGATCACTTGTATAATTCTATTTCTACTATTGCAATCAAGCTAAATTATTTTATTGATAATAATTGATAGGTTTATACTTAATTAGGTGAGGTTATTCCTAAATCCATTATTTACATGATCATACAAATGCCTATTAACTTGTGTGCTGATCTTATTTTATTATGCAAAATGGCAAACAATGGCATGCTTAGACTTAAGGATGCTTTGAATACTTTAGAAATAAGCATGCTTCAAATAAAGCTTTTACCATATTTGGGGATAAAAGCAACCCTACTACTATTGCTACTTTAGTTGGAGAATCATGCAAAATTATGTGTCTATGAATGAGGTTTTAGTTAAAAGAGGTTTTTTTTAGGTCTATAAGTGACAAAGTTTCTATCATGTGGAGAATATGTACCATATTTTTATTTATTGTCCCATTGCTTCTAAAATTTTGATTTATTTTGAGGGCATGTTCAAACTTAGTTATTTCAATGGTAGTATTTCCATCAGGGATATGCTTTAAAGTTGGTTTACTAACTCTAGAGGTCATATTACCAATCTTTTCCCTTCTCTCATTTTTTCACTCATCTGGCTTGAAAGGAATAATTCTATTTTTAACAATGTTTTCATGAACGTTGATTAGATTATTAGAAAATTTAAAAGCAAACTAGGTAAGTTGTTTAATGCCTATCTTTTGACCTATAAGAATTTTATAGGATTTTTTTTTAAAGAAATGCACTAGGCAAAAATTTGTTAATCCTTGGGTAACTATCCTCCCCAGGAATACCGAGAGAGGGGGGGGGGTGCAATGGTGGTTCTAAAAACTTACTATAAATAGAAAACTATATTTTATTTTTTTATTTTTATTAACTTAAAACAAAACAAAATTATCACCTAATGCTCAAGCAAATTTTTGAAATAAAATTTTTAATTATGATGATGATGAATAGCGCAAAAAAGTAAATTGTAGAAAATTAAAAATCAGAAAGAACACATTGGAATTTTATTGTGCCTTGATCAAATAATGATTTAATCTACTCCACATAGTCCTCCCCTCTAAGTAATGCACTAAAACTTAGGTGTCTCACTTTTATCCCCCACAGCTAGGCCCAAAAGCCCTTACAATCTTTTCAACAACCCAATGCGATAGAGAACCTTGACCTTTATTTTACCTTACTAGTGAACATAGAGATCCCAACACTTCATTTCATACTCTTGGTGAAGGCAGAGAACCTAACACTACTTTTTCACCCTCCTAGTGAAGGCAAATAACCTTAACAGTCTACGAGCTAACAGACTTTTTCTTAGATCCACCAAATAAAACAAGCAAGACACTTAGAGGAAATAAGGAAGAATCTTACTCAGAGAAATTGTGTGAAAACCCCTAACTCTCCTTCTCCCTCACACTCAAATTCTCCTTTCTTCCTCCCAAATCTCTCTAAGATCTCTTCTCGATGCTCTCTCTAAAGAAAAGCCAATAGCTAAAGTCTTATAACTAGTCTATTAAGAGAGCTTTTATATAAGGCTTCACAAAGAGCCATTAATTACAATCAAAGATTATACAACAAAATTAGTTAAATATTCCTATTAGTATTATACGAAGTACAAGGTCTTGTACGATTAGTTCAACAATTTAAACTTATTGTCAAATATGATATAGTGAATCATCCAGTATGATTAGTTCAATGAAATTAGATTATCATCCCGTATGATTGGTGGCTGATAAATATCGTCCCATGTAAAGATCGGGTCATATAGTATGATCAATTAAATTATATAGTACAATATGATTGGATTAATTAATTCAAATTTGATCCCCTAATTATAAGATTAATTAAGGCAATATTTAATTATACCATCTCGTATGATACCTATCTTACCATACGATTAGTATAAATTTTGAATTTTAAAATATTGCCTAAATTATGATTAGCGGCTTAGATCTTAAATTCAACTGATTTCCTTGTACGCTTTGTATTGTATAGTAAGATTAGTTCAAATTTCTTTAATTATGCAATTACCCATTATAATGATTTTATGAATAGTTGATCATATAGTACAACATGAATCATAAAATATAATTAGTTCAAAAAAATTGCACATCTAATTTTCTCACTATCTCATTTGCCTTAGTGTGAGTGCGTGCACGATCACCAAGTCTAATATCTTCCAAATAAATGAATTTACCCAAGAAATGTAGAAATAAACAAAACTAGAAGTACATACTCTTTAAGACACTTAACCCTATTCTACATAGTCTTGAGTTGATCACTTTGCATGGTGTACAATAAACCTGAAATATTAGTGTAGAAGAAATAAATATATAATATTAATAATAATAGCATATAACAAAGTATAGAATAAAAAAATAATTATAAACTTTAAAATCACAAGACTTGAGTCCAGTTTTGAAAGAAACTTCCTATTTTTATGATGGCAAACATTACTTATAATGATTTAGAATTAATTATGCTATACCCTAACCTCCCCCTTACCAGATCAATTTTCAAAAAGTATGGAGAGATTTTTTTTATTTAAAAAATAAAAAACAAAAAAGAAATAGAAGAAATTAAATACATATGTAGTAAATAAACATAATAATATACTACTCATAACAAATTTTAAATTACAACCAACCAACAACAATCTACTCCCCCTTTGACATAACCAAAAAGGAGAAATGATTAAGCAAAATATGAAAGAGAAAACAAACATGACAACAAACATAAAGAAAATAACATAGCTAAAAACTAAAATAAGACACTTGTAAAAATCATAATTCCCCTCTAATTAAAAAAATTAAAGAAATTCATTAAAGAAGCTTACCTATAAAAATCATATTTAATTACTAAAAAATTCTAAATTAAAAAAATTTAACGGAATTAGACTGACCTTTACGTTTATTTTTTATGAAAAACATAAAAATTGAAGTATTTTTTGTAAATTGAAAAGTTAACATTTGGTCAAAATAAAATATGTAACTTATTTTAACCTTTAAAATCATGCGTATTATAGAAAAGTCCAATTTAAATAAACTTAAAGGCATTAGAGTGATCATTTGATCAAATATTTATGAAAAATATAAAACTTAAGGAAATAAATTTAAATTAAAAAGTCAATAATAAGTCAAACCTAGTTTATTAAATAATAAAATAATTATGAAAATTTAATAAATTACCAAAACTATAATAAATCATTAATTAAATGAATTATATGTAATGGATTATATTAATAAAATTAAATTTATTCTCTATCAATGGTTTTTTTGCAAGACTTCCTTAGGTTACTATGCTACATATCCTATGGAAGCCTTCATCCTGGTGCCCATTTTGACAATGCCACAAATGATTTGATAAAATATTAATATTAAATTATAAACTTAATAATTCAGTAATTAATAAACTAAGTAAAGTATCAAAAAATCATAATTAAAATACTTAGATATTATAATTTTCATACCCTTGTGGTTGATTCCTTTATATAGGGCAAATATGTATGAATCATAATGCATTTTAAGGAATAAAATGCTTTATTAAAATGAAAGACTATATGGAATATATTTATCCCATTTAAAAAGGATTGGTAGCTATGGACCTCTTGAGGGGATCCGCTGTGTGGGGGACAGAGTGTAGATGGTATACGACCACACCATCCTTAGGAATGAGACAATTGAAGGCATTCATCCTCCTCATAAGTGGGCTAATGGGAGGGCAGATAGATCATACATACGATCAACCATTAAGGAAAATGACACTCACCAATGCACCTCGATGGGTGATAATATACATGATATGATTATTATGATGGGGTTTACCCCATCTGATATATCTTCTTGAGCAGGGTTTATTTATTATGGAATTTTTTTCTCATGCTCGTAAGCTCTCGTGGTTAATTACATCTTAGGCTGGAACTTGAGAATACTCTCAATTACATATCTGACATTATGCTTTCCAAAGGGGATTGACACAGAGGGTGGATACTAGAAAGTTCCTACTCAAACGGAAGAAAGGGTTCAATTGGGCTTAGTCAACATGCACGGTTCATACCAACATCCAGAATGAGTAAGGTAGTGAAGAGAGACTGGAGAAAACAAATCACGTGCTTAAAGCATACAAAGGGGAAGGATTGAGCTTGCATTATCCATGTGATGCAAATAGGCATGATTTATAGCCCCTAAAAAGAATGAGACTTACCCACTGATGAGGAATACTATGAGACTCGAAATATAGTAGCCTTAAACCCTAAATCTAGAGTAGGTTTAGTGTTCTACACTTAACACTAACACCTATGTCCTAACTAATGCATCCTAGAAATATATCTTGCTTGAAAAGGAATGCCAGCTAACCACCTAGGTGCATAAAATCCATGTTATACAGTATTTATGAAAGATGGGTAGGTAGTTTAATTTTTTTAAGTTAAGCCCAACATCTAGAGAGTTTCCTGATTGGCCTTGGACTTATATAGGTTGAATGTTCCTCGAGCTAATGCAATTAAAATTTTAATTATATTAGTTTCTAATCCAATACATGCTAGTTAAATGGTCTCCAAATTAGAAATGCATGAATTTTAAAAAGGATTATAAACATAGTTTTTTTTTGGAAAGACTAGGCTTCCCCAAGTTTTACACCTCATCCTCATAAGCCAGATTATCCAGACTCTACCCGTAGATATGGAAGCGTCTTATAGCAAGGAAAAAGATAATGCATTAATATGTACGTGACCTTGGATGATTCAAGCTATTACATAGGTTGTTAGATCTCTATGTTATTTATTACTTAAAAATTTAGATTTTGTTATGAATAGAAAAAGAATTTTATCCTTAAAGAGCCCAACAAAATTAGGCAACACACATACAAGAAAGAAATATAAAAAAAGCATACAATTTCTACTGCGTACATAAAGTAAACACATCAATATAAATCATCAGAGTAAAGAAAACTTCACAGTCCACAACAAGTGTTGTATAAATACAACTTAAACTCTATAAAAAAATAATGGTGGCCAGACACCACCTACAACCTCCTGGATTCTAATCCTACTGAATGACACAAGTCTTAAAAGCTAGGCATTTTGTCTTCATGTCTTCTTCTTAAAGTGGATCATACTCCTTTAGATCATCTTCCTTTGAATTATTTTCCTTCAGATCGTCTCCATCGGGCTCTATAAAGTTTCTCCTCCGTAAGGGTATCCAAATAAAGTAAGAAATTCCCTATAAAGGGCCTTTCGTTTTCTCTTTTCGTACAGAGTGTTTGAAATTTATATACTTTTAAAAACTTTCACAACTCAAATATATTACAAATTACATATTTTAAAAAAGAAAATCTAAACTCTCCTACAAGATTATCCTAAGAAATGAAAAAAAAAAAAAAACATCCCAAGTTGTTTGTATATGGAAATAAAACACACATTGCCAATCACACTTGGCCATAGCCTTTTAGTTTCAAAGGGGGCTTGGCAATTTCTAAAGCATCTACCAAAAACATCATTAATTTTAAAGCATAATTATTTTGCCCCATTTTTTAGCACTGCATGAGCTTGGCCACTATAAAAGAAATCATTAGTATCAAAAGCACCCCTAACCCATGTATAGTATATCATATGGATCATATCATAAATAAAAAAAAGCACAATAATAAAATAAACATCAAAATAATTATCACAGCAAATCAAATCAATGCAATCAAGTCAACAAACACATGTTCCACATACAGTAGTGCATCAGCATAAAAATTTGAAAAGGCAAATCACCGGCCCTAATTATTGTGCTATAAGTGGTGCCCTAGCAAATCTATGCGTGTGTAAAAATAAAATAATGAAAAGACATTAAAAAGGACTAAAAATAACAAAAAACAAATAATTTTTTTTTTATCAATGCAAGAAAATTATAAATTTTCCATGTGATTGAACTAAAAATTTTTAAGAAATGAGTTAACATTGTCAAAATATAAACATAGTAGAAAAACCAATCCTGTTAACCCCAACTCAGATTTCTTATAAGTCAAATCATCTTTTGAAAATAAAGATCTAACTTAGAAAAAGCAATCGGATAAGAAAAAGTTATATATTTAAAAATTCAACTATAAAAATATCATTTAGAATAATATAGCAAAGTAATCAGTCACAATCATGAATTTTTAAATCAAGTCTTTGAAAATATCAAGTGACATATGAATTCTTCAAAGATTTAAAGGTTTGAAAGAGAAAGAAGCTTGCTTACTTGTGGGCTTATTTTATGCCTCTTGTCAATTGGTTGATGCACTTTGTGCATCTTTTGATTTTATATATAGTTTATATATCTTTTTATTTTTTATTTAGATCATTGCGGTTCCTTTCAAATTTTTTTTTTGTTTTTGTGATCATTTTATACCTCTTATCATTTTTGCAAGCTTGATCCCTTTTGAAACTTTTAATACCCTAAGTTGTGAGAACATCTTTTAGATATTAGAGAATAAAAAGTGACTCTCTAAAATATGGAGGAATAAACCACAAAGCAAAATAAAATTCATATGATAAATGCAACAAAAAGATTAAGAAAGCTTGAAATTTATTTAATGACTTTGAATATTTATTATATAAGATAGTTTACTATAAGAAGGTTAAAAAGATCTCAATTGGAAAATCTAGTTGTTAAATTGAGATAGAATTTTATTTAGAAAGGAAGATTACACCACTAAAAAGAGTTAAAGAAAGGAAAATAATCAATAATATTTCACCCTTTAAGTGATTTAGGGATGTCGATCATTGATAATAAATTTTTAAAAACAAAATTAGGCATAAAATACTATTTTTGAAATGACCAAAAGAAAATTTAAAGAAAAACAAAAACATGAAAAATAACAGCATAGAAACAATAAACTCAATAATAAAAAAATAAGAAACAAAAAAAATCTCCAAAAACAAAAACAAAAATGATAAAAAAACATAAAGTTGAGAATTAAGTAATCATTAAGTTCATGCATTTATATCATTCACACCCAATCTGGTTCTTAAGATGCTGAGGTGTCAAAGGCCAATGTTTTAGTAAAGATGTCAGCCAGTTGGTTTTTAGTTGTTACATGGTGTAACTCAATGTCTCCTTTGGTAACATGGTCCCTAATAAAATGATGCCTTATGTCATTGTTTTTGGTCCTTGAATGTTAGATAGATTTTTTTGAGATGTAGATGGTACATGTGTTATCTCATACAATTAAAATTTTTCCCATAGGTAATCCTAAATCCATAATTTGTTGCTTCAATTATAGGATTTGGGACACATAACTTCCTAAGGCGATATACTCAGCTTTAATAGTGGAAAGTTCAATAGACTTTTATTTTCTACTAAACTAGGAGACTAAATACTATCTTATGAATTAGCATGTTTCAAAGATGCTCTTTCTATCCACCCTGCACCCTACAAAATGAGAATCAAAATACTCAATAATTTCAAAAGAAGTTTTGTGTCTAAATATCTTGATTCCTAAATTTTGGATCCCTAAGAGATATCTAAGGATTCTCTTAACTGCTGTCAGGTGGGATTCTTTAGGATTAACTTGAGATCTAATATAGTGATAAACATTAAATATTATATCAGGTTTGCTAGCAATCAAGTAAAGTAGGGATCTAATTATTCCTATATACTTCTTTTGATCAACATACTTTTAATTTAAATCCTCATCTAACTGAACACTAGAGCTCATGGGAGTGTTTATTGGCTTGAGTTTATCCATTTTATATTTCTTCAAGATATCCTTAATGTACTTAATGGAATGGAAA
This sequence comes from Dendrobium catenatum, assembly GCF_001605985.2. Taxonomy (NCBI): domain Eukaryota; kingdom Viridiplantae; phylum Streptophyta; class Magnoliopsida; order Asparagales; family Orchidaceae; genus Dendrobium; species Dendrobium catenatum. Next base: position 178,095 of record NW_021490717.1, on the reverse strand, counting down.
GAGGATTGGACTTGTTTCCCTAGTTAACAGGCATCACACTGGTGATCTTTAGTGAACTTAAGCTTGGGGAAACTTCTAATTAGATACTTTTAGGTTACTCTCCATAATGGCATGACATAACCTCCTATGCCACAACCAAGACTCATCAGCATCAGTTTTTAAGCAAAATGAAGTAGCACATTCAGTGTTATTTAAATCAAGCATGTAATGTTGTTAATCCTTTTTTCCTATAAAATGTGATGTTATTGAAGCTAATGATGCATGTGTTTGACAAAAAATATGTAATAAAGCCCTTATCGTAAAGCTGATTGATGTTGAGTTAGTTATGCTTCAAGCCATTAACAAGTAAAACATTTTCAATCAAAAAGTTATTGGAGTTTCTAATTATACTTGCACCCACCACTTTCCTGGTGGTGTTGTCTCCAAGAGTGACCTTGCCTCCAGCCTTAGCATCCAGTGAAATAAATTGATTGACATCTCTACTCATGCATCATGAGAATCCAATGTCCAAGTATCACATACTCTCACGAGGCCTTGTGAGAGAGCACTCCTACAAAATCATCAAACATTAGATTTTGGAACCCAAATAAGTTTGGGTCCCTTCTTATGGAAAGAAGAATATAATGTATATATGTTATGCTGTGAATCAAGAAATTTGGTTATCCACACCTAATGTATACTATGATAAATAGTGTAAGTATGGGAGATATGTCCTAGTATGCCAAACAAAAAATATTTAATACCAGGAAAGGTTTTACTAAACTACTTGGGTTATAGTGCATCATCCTAGGTTTCAAAACATTTGGCTATACATCTAGATTAAAAAATTGTTCAGGTGTGGGTGGAATCCTATTTTCCTTAAATGCTTTTAATTCATCTTTAAAAAATGAGTTAGCACTTTCCAAAATAACATTATCAACTTTCAAATAGGGCTTCCTTCTCTCAGATTCATTAATAAATATTTTAAAATCCTTTTTAAGTTTAGTGTGGGATGATTTCAATGAATCATGCTCAATGATTAAATCAGAATGCGTTTTAATTAACTTATCAAATTCATTAAGTAATGACATGTGATTACTATCAAGTGTAGAATGATCTTTAAGCAAAACTTCATGTTCTTTTTACAAGTTTAGGAATTCTAATTTCAGTTAGCACACTTTTTTAATTTTCGTATATGATGAATAAATTTTCTCAAAAACTTCAAGTAATTAATCATAGGTTCATTCACGTACCTCTTCTTGGTCAAACTAACCAACATGATCATCAGCCATCAAACATACGTTTATTGTCTCTTCCTCATCGTTAGTCTCAGAGGAGTTAGATGAAGAATCCATCCAAAAAGCTTTTTGATTCTACTTCTTCTCCTTCCTGAACTTGAGTTTCTCCTCACCCTTCTCCTTGCTTGGGTGAGCCTTAAGTGTAGGATAATTAGCTTTAACACATCCTGACTTCTTGCATTCAAAGCAAACCATATCAGAAGAAACTTAAAATTCTTGCTAATCTTACCTTTGTTCCAATTTTTTATATTTCTTTTGTTTCTTTCTTTGAAAGTTTTGTAATTTTCTTGTGATTAAGGCAACATCATCACTTTCAAACCTCAAATAATTAGTATCCATATCATTAGCCTTCAGCGCTATAGTTTTCTCCTTTTTTTTCTCACCTGCATCAAGTTATCTTTGGTTTACTCCTTGCTCATAATCAATTAGTGATCCTAGTAAGTTATCAATAGAATAAGTATTCAAATTCTTGGATTCAATGATAACAATTATCTTAGCATTATAGGAAGAGGGTAAACATCTCAAAATTTTGTCAACTTTCTCTTTGTTAGTGAGTTCTCTTCCTAAGACATTTGGGTGGAGACAATTTGTGTAAACTTAGTATACATTTTAGATATTGACACACTATGTTTCATGTGAAAGATTTCATAGTCATGAAGAAAGATATTCAATCTAGATTTCTTAACCTCAATTATGCCTTCATAACTGATACATAATTTATCCCAAATTTTTTACCAGTTGTACAAGTTGAAACACGCATGAAATATACAGATTTTATTGCACAAAAAAAATAGTTTAAATATTTTACATTATGTTGTGCTAAATCCCTATCATCAAGAGTCCATTCAGAAAATAGAAGTTTAATTTTGATGCCACTAACTTCACGTGATGGTGAAGAATAACTTTCTTTAACAAGCATCCACATGCGATAATCTATAGATTGTATGAACATGAACTTATGAGTTTTCTAGAAATTAAAAGGTATATTATCAACCAATTGTGGTCGGGTAATGGAATACCCTTCAGCAGTATTTTAGTTACCAATGTTAGCCATGGATCAAAATTCAAAAGTTGTCTAAAACTTGATTTTATGAATCTCGTTCTAATACCACTTGAAAGTTCTCTAGGGCTATTAAGCCCTTATGAATTAGCTCGAGACTACCTAAAGGGGGGGGGGGGGCATGTGATTTGGTAGTTATAAAAAACCTTAAATAAACATTATGATTTTTGAGATATTCTATAATATTAATCATATGATTACCCACAATAAAATAAAGTGCAAAAATGTAATAAGAAAAAACACACTAGATTTTATATTTTTTCGATCAACATGAACTACGTCCTCTCCCTGGAGCCTCTCCTCAGAGTATTGCACTAAAATATAGTGACTCTTCTTTTGCTCCCATAACAAGGCAGAGAAAACTATAAAAACGCCTTTCCACAATCCCTGGTGTGGCAGAGAACCTGACTCTTTTTGCTTCTTCACGAAGCAAGCAGAGAACCTAGACTCCTTTTGCCTCCTCTTGAAGAAGACATAAAACCTTGATCGATTATTGAAGAAGACCTTGGAGCCTTCAAGGAACTAGGGATGATGACTGGAGAAGATAACTCAGATCCTTGCTTGGAATAACCTTTGTGAACCACTCATAAACTCACCCTCACAAATCCTCTCTCTCTCTCTCCTTCTCTTGGATCTCTCAGGTAAGGACATAAACAAAAGATCTTTTCTGGAATAATAAAAAAATCTTATAAAGAAGGATTAAAATTTGCCTTAATTTACAACTTGCTGTCAAAGATTTTCTTATACGATTAGTGTATTTTCATCCCATTCGGCCAGGATGATCTATGAGGGCTGGAAGATTATAAGACTTGTTTGTTCTAATCATCCCTGTATGATTATTTCAAAACCATACATATCATTCAACACATAATTCTAGTCATCTAGAAGATATATATTGGATGATCAAAAAACATAATGTATTATCTTGGATGATTCTTGAATCGTCCCGTACAATTAGTTCAAAAACTAGGAATATCATCTAGAGTATTATTCTGGTCATTTATGTGATACACCTAGATGATGGAAAATTTTAACTAATCATCTAGCATATCATTCTGATCGTCCATGTGATCCAGGAGAAGACTAAGGCTTTTTTAACTGATCGTCCAAGATAATCCTACAATCATCTAGAATGATATGATCGATCAAATCAAACCTTAATTGCTTTCCTTAATCACCTGACTTATTTAGTAAAGAATGTAATTAAATCATTCAGGACTAAATGGGATCATCCTGTACAATTTTTAAAAATAATAACATACCTAAAATGGTATGGTGGCTGATTCTTTCTGATTTCATCATATCATCCAGGATAATGTTAATATCATCTAAGATGATTTACTTAATGCAACTGACTTAATGTAGAAGCACTAATTAGGGTTTCTGATTTTAACATATCATCCAAGATGATTTTTTGATCATCCTATACGATATGATCAAAATAGAAAAACTCTAAGGTTTACAGAATTTCTCTTCCTGAGAATGTGTGTGCAAGCTTACTTAGCCTCAAAAACCACATTATTACATTTGATTCAAGAAAAGGTAAAAATACTAGAATTACACTTACAAACTGACTCAGTCCTTATCTAGCCAATCTTGAGTTGATTTGATTTGTAATTAACCTTATGGACCTGAAACATTATTACGCAGGCAAAAATAGAGAAATAGAAATACCAAAAATGTTTGTTATCATCAAAACTATAATCTTTGAATCTAGGTTTGTAACAATTTTAAAATACCTTTAGCATTCCAATAAAATTTGGGGAAGGTCATGAACCTTAAGCCAACTTATGCCTGAGTTGAAAAGCTCATGTTTTGGGTGAATAAAAGATTACATTTTTGGAGAACAAAGGGCTTACCTATAAAAAAACTAGCTTCCCAAAACCATGCCATCTCAAATTCCTCAAGAGAGGAGAACCTGAGAAGGAAGAAATCTTTGCTATGAGAGTGGAGTTGGAATGAATCTTTAAGAACCCAACCCTTGTGAATGGTGCCTTGAAGGGCTTTATAATAAATCCTTCACCTAATTGAGTACCCAAAAAGCAAGAGACCCCATTTGATATATGAAGTGCTGATTTCATCTTCTAAGAAGGATATAACCTCATCTTAGGAAGGGATCAATAGAAGCAAAGTCCAAAGTTTTTGAACTATTTGAAGAAAGAAGAAGCTTTAATTTGAGGGCATTTGAGGAGCTATAAGAGGGAGGATGATATTGGGAAGGGTTTGAGAGAGGGGAAAGTTATGGGTGATGTCAGAGTAGGCCATGTGCCCCATCATATAGCACCAAAAAATTGGAAGGACAGCATAAAGAAAGCATAACAAATAGGTTGACTAGAGGAACATTAGATTCAATTCAATTTTACAAAATCATTTAATTTCTTCCAATTTTTTTAAAATCCTTAAGATGAAAAGTAAGTAAAGAGTGCCCTTAAATTTGTTTTCCTGATTTTTTGAGTGCTAGAACATTCATGGCAATTAGAGCGATATAGATTTAGATTTATAATTTTTTACGAAGATCCATCACAAAAATAGGTAAAAGAGAAGGGTGAAAGAGAGAGAGAGAAAAAAAAGAGGTGCAAGAGTAATAAGAGACAGCACAATTTTTATATTTAAAATAATTAAATTATTCCCCACTAAAAGAATTCCTATCTCTTCCCGTCTTTGAGGATGCAAATGTAGATTTTTCCAAAGCTTTTAGCAAACCAACTCGTTTGAACATAGCCTATGGAGGTAAGGTTAACAAAAAATTTCATGTTAGTCTATCCCTTGCTTAAAAAAGTCATACTGTTTATTTATTATAGTTAAGAGCCATAATTAGTGTGTTTTAATTCATTATTATCTTCCATTAAGTTATTTTATATAATGTATTATTTTTACTAAATGTAGCCTTACATATAAGGCTAAAAGATTACCCTTAGCTATGAAGAAGAGGCTAAATTAAAAATTGGAATAAAGATAATTATTTCAATAATTATTTTCCTAATTAATAAGAAATCATATATCATCCCTATTGATTCTCTCTCCTCTCCCTCCCTCTCTCTCTCTCTCTCGCTCTCTCTCTCTCTCTCTCTCTCTCTCTCTCTCTCTCTCTCTCTCTCTTCTTCCATCATTCTCAATCTACCTCATTTTTTATGGTTAATCATATTATTAAGTTAAAAGTGCTATCCACAAAATAATTAAGATTCAACATTCTCTATAGTGAGACGTGTATGAAGTAATGCCACCAACAATAAACTAAGAATTATAAGTGTAAACTATAAAATAATTAGAATGAGTAAAGTTTTATGTGATGGATTCCCATGAATTCATAATCATTAAACAACTAACCAAATAGAACACATGTTTCCAAGGATGATCCATAGCACCTTGAAGCATGCTTTAGAGGCACCTTTTATGTAGGCATTCCTAGGAAACAAATCTATAAACAACCTTCAACATTAACAAATTCCAATTATCTACGCACACTATCCTTAACATTAATGGTCGATGAAATGTATAACCCATAAGGTAGCAACAAGATAGGAACTCTATGAAAAGTTGCGACATACCAATTTAATTTTTTTAAGCCTTCTCAAGAGAAATCTATAAGGAAAAGTCCTTATAAAATTTAATGTCCCTCATCTAAACTCATACACTAGGAATATAGTCTTGACCAATCATGTACAATATTTTATTTTTTTTAAAACAAAGTTGAAGCTAAATTATACTAATAAAAAAAGAGAAAGCAGCTACAAATTAGATTCCTCCTTCAATATATTAAAAAATGTATGAGGAACCTTATTCTGAGAGCAAATATCCCAAGTAAAACTACTCACTAAAGCATAGTTAGCACATAAGTTTGCTAACTTATTACATTCTCTACTAATGCAATCAAAAATAACAAAATTAAATTTTGAAAGAAATTTCATACCATCATCATTGAACTTCTCATTCTTCCAAGTCTTTTTAAAGTAAGAGATGATGTTTGAGTTGTCTCCTTCAATGAACATGCCTTTGAATTTGAACATCCAATCCTTGATCTCCTCTTTAAGATAATTAATAGAAAGCAACTCCAATTTAGCTATATCCCAATGTATGAAGGATTTACCATAAGCATAGAGGAACCTTCCTTTACAGTCCCGAAAAACAGCAGCTATAGCCAATTGGGTGGAGGCGAATGCCAAGCATTAGACAGTCTTAACGACATATTAACATCCCAAAGCCTAAATTATAATGGCTAAAATAGTGAGAGGCCGATTTTTAAATGGCTTATGAGGCTATAAAGCTGGAGTTATCTTCGACACCACCATGTATCCTCTTATTTCTGCTTTTCCATGATAGAAATACCATAGTTCAATACAGTTTAACCACCATACCTTTCCTCAAAACATTGGATTCCAACCAATTAATGCAATGTTCACTGCTGTTAAACATTTAAATATCAAATCCCCAACAATTCAAATGTTGAATTACCTCTTTGAGCTTACAGCAACCACACAATATATGCTCCACATCTTCTATTGTATCACAACCCCTTGGGCAGTTAGAATTTTGGATGAGCCTTCTATAGCATAAAAATTGTAAAGAAGGAATATCATTCCTCTTCAATCTCCACCAGAAAACCTCCACTCGAGCATTTAGTTTAGCCTTCTTGATCCAATTCCACATTATATCATTTACAGTTCCTTTAGCCTCAGATTTTCTGATTAAACCCGGAATTTTCATTCCAGATTTTTGATTGATCAGCTCCAAGAAATCTAGCTTCTTCTCTAGGGATATTTTAATCTGGATGATAAGATTAATAAGATCCCTGCCAAAATATTTTCTCAGCTCATGCTCATTCCAATTTCCATTCAAGATGAACTCTTCAACACGTACTAGGCTGTCATCAATTGGGATAACAAACGTAGGCCATTTGTTTATACTTTTGTCTAGAATCCAATTGTCTTTGATAGCATCCACAAAACTTCCATTTACTATCTTCCATTTAACTATTGGATTGAGCATTTTATATCCATCACTTAGTATTTTAAAAGTTGTAGACAAATAACCTCTGCTATTACCTTTCTCAAGTCTATCACCTTCTTTTGATGCCATCACCGAGTGTAATAAGGATTGATCATCTTGAATGAATCTCCATGCTAATCTGGCCAGCAAAGCTGGAGTTTTAGATATGTTTGGATGTAACTCACGTCCTCCATACTCAATCGGTTTACACATATAAAACCAGCTAACATAATGCAACCCCTTAGAACCATTTATCTTATTCGAAATGAAGTCTCTACTTATTTTTCCTAGATCTTCCAATACCTTTTTAGGTATTAATGCATGAGTACTGTGAAAGGTAGCGAGTGCAAGCAGCACTTTTTTCACCAGAACAATCTTTCCGGGTAGTGATAAGCATTTTATACTCCATTGATTGAGCTTATTCAAAGCTTTATCAATGATAAATTGAAATTCATCTCTCCTGAGTCTCCTCAAAGGCATCTTTATCCCAAGGTAGTAGAATTCTTTGACATTTTTAAAGCCCATAATTATATACGCATCTCTTCCTTCTTCTCTCCACATGTTTCCCAAACATAATTAGAGATTTGTTGTGGTTAATTTTTTGTCCCGTCCATTCACAAAAATTATGAAGGATTTTCTTTACTACCAAAACCTCATTCCTGTTAGCTTTGGAGAACATTATCACATCGTCTGCGTACAATAAATGGGAAATTCTAGGTCCCTCTAGATTAATCTTGATGCCACAATAGCTATGATAAAAAGCATAAGAAAGAAGTTGTGAACAAAGAATAAAAAGAATGGGAGATAAGGGATAACCTTGCCGAAAACTTCTTCTAGCTTGGATCCAATTTGAACAATTGTCATTGATGATAATAGAAAACATAGGATCTTCAACACACTCCATGATAAGTCTAGAAATTTTAGACGGGAATTTGAAAGTATTCCAATACTCTTCTTAGAGAAGACCAAGCCATGGAATCATAGGCTTGTTCCATATCAACTTTAAAGGAAACTAGGCCTTTAGAAGCTTTGGAGATTCTAAGTTTGTGAAAAATTTCTTGTGCCACCAAGATATGATCTGATAAAGATCTTCCCTTAATGAATGCTGCTTGCTCCTTAGAAATAAGTTTGGGAACGACCAAATTAAGCCTATTCAAAATTATCCTTGTCGCCACCTTGTACACTGTGTTACATAGACTAATTGGTCTATAATTGGTTGGAAGAATGGTATTTGAAACCTGGGGTATCAGAATTATAAGATTTTCTTTCCATTCCTTGTTAAGCTCACTAAGTTTAAAAAAATGGCTTATAGCCTTCCAAAAGTCATCCTTGATGATATCCCAATAAACCTTGATGAAAGTATGAGAAATGCTATCATAACCTGGGGAAGTAACCCCTCTAAATTATTTTAAGACATCTTCTACTTCAACTAGTGATAAATCCGAATGCAAAAAAATTATGTCCCAATTATTCAAGCGATTGATAGGTGACGGCCAACCTTCCAGATTACTCCTTCTAGCTTCCCATTTATTTTGGAAAAACCGCATAAAAACTTCCTCCATTTGCCTTTGATCTTCCACCAATATCCCATTTTCATCTTTAACCTTTATTATCTTGTTGGAGTTCCTTCTAGCACTAGTATAAGTATGAAAAAACTTAGAATTACCATCTCCTTCATTGAACCACTTTACTTTGGCTCTTTGCTTCCACCAAGTATTCAATCTTGCCATGGTAGCATTTAGATCCATCACCTTAGCTTTAAGGTTCCAATAGTCTTGTTCAGAGAGACTCCCTAAGGAAGACACTTTGTTTTGAAGTTCCATAATCTCATCCATGAGATCATCTTTCAACTTATTTAGATCTTTATACTTAGACTTGATCCAATAGAATATTGACTTCAGGGCTCTTTTACATTTTTTGTTGAGAACTTGAGAATAGCTTCCTTGATAGTTCCTACAACATTCCTTTCTCACCACCCCAAATGAAGCTTGATATGAAGCCCAATAGTTTTCAAATTTGATAATTTTACTGGAATTAGGACAGAAATTTTGAAACTGTAATAAGATTGGACAGTGGTTCGACGCTATTCTAGCCAAATTTCTTTCTACCGAATGAAAAGGAGATCTTAAAGCATCCGTATTTACAAAGCACCTATCCAATCTTTCAAGTATTCTAGAACCACCGACCTTATTGTTACACCATGTAAATCTAGGACCGTTAAAGCCAACTTCATGAAGATCATTCTTGAGCAAGCATTCCGCCATTTCCCTTGATCCTTGATGATAAACAAATCTTATACCACTCAGTTTATCTTCTTTACACATTAGACAGTTAAAATATCCACCAACTACCATAGGAAGATCACTAATGGAATACTTATCTAACATATTCCATAATTCCCTTCTCTTGTTCACCTCTGTACTCCCATAAATGTGGTCACCTTCCACCTTACATTATTAAGAAATTTAAGTTCATCAAACACCATTTGGGAAGAACTATCTTCCACAGAGAACACAACATAATTTGTATTCAATAGAATAAGCAAGCCTCCAGATAGCCTAGAAGACATAACACAATAGAAGTCCCAAGTGCTACCAATCATACCATCAACTTCACTTCTGTCAATTCCAGGTATTTTAGTTTCTACCAAACCAACGAAGCACACCCCATTATTTTTCACAAACTCCTTAAGGTAAGGGAAGCACTTCTCGTCCTTGCTCCCCTACAATTCCAAAAGGCTATGGAATTCATTAAAAAGGCTTATGGGGATTACTCCCCAAGTTACATTTTCCTTCAAGCTCCACTCTACGGCTTCTGGTAGATGCATTTATTGGTCCCAGTTCTCAAAGCTGCTTTGGCCTCTTCTTCTTAGTAGATTGTACATATTCTTCTTTCCCATTAATCCCTACACATGTCATTTATGTGAAAACTGAGTCAGTTCCTTCCATAACCTTCTTATTATCTTCAATCTCTATGACTTTATTAACTTCTTTTACAGTTATTCCTTCGACCAGATTGACATCAGTGGATGTTTCGAGTAATTCCCCATCTTCCAAGTCAACAATAGCATTAAATTTATTATTAACTGCCATGTTGGAAACTTTCTCCAATATGCCACCTCCTTTAAGCTTATCAGTTGTATCATCTGAAGTGCTTTGTTGAACTTTAGTCTGTCTTCCAAGACATTGTCTTCATTAACTCCTTTCTTGATAGCAACGTACTGCTTTGGTTGAAACATTTTGCTGCTTCTATTCACATGGGCTACAGGTCTATTGTTCCAGTTTTTGCTGAATTTCTTCTTCTCATAGTTAACCAACATCCAAGGTCCATAATCCTCAGTATTTGCCACCTCATTTCCTGGCTTTTTATTGTCTTCCACAGCTTCCTTATCAACCATTATTTTTGAATTCTCCTTCTCCATCAGTAAAGTTTTCTCCCTGTTCATCATTAAACTTTTGACACACAGTCTTACTATGTCCAATCTTCCCACATTCAAAGCAAAGGTTAGGTACCTCTCGTACTCTATCTTCTGGAAAAATTTGTCTTCTTCTCGCTCTACCTACACACCTGTAGGTAGTTTAGCATCCAAATCAATACGGACACATACCCGACTGAAATCACTTCTCGACCATTGGAGCATATTACCATCTATTAAGTAAGGCTTCCCCACCATGGAAGTACTACGACAGATGTTTATTTCATCCCAGTAGAATAACGATAAATTTGGCAATCTGAACCATATAGGAGCCGATAGACCTTCAAGAGAATTAGGATCAAACCTTTGAGTCCATCTTTCTATTCGAACAATGTTCCCATTGACGAACCAGGGACCGTTAGTTAGAACAGCTTCCATATGCTTTGTTTATAAAAAAGAACATAAAATCCATCCTTTTTCCAGGACCGTAAGGTGAAATTTACCATATTGTTCCCATTGTTTCCTTAATTCATAGCTAATTTAAGCAAATGAGATATCTCCTCCAAAAATTTTGACCACCAATGATTTATTAAGTTTTTTAGCATTTTCATAAACTTTCTCCACATGAAGTTTGACAGTTAGACCATCTTCAGCAATACAGTTACCAAAATCCAGATCAGTAACTTTAATGTTTTTATTTTTAGACCATACATTCTGAAGGATACCAGAATTCGGCCTTTGGGCATTTCCTCAATCACCTCTATGCATCTCCCGAGCTCTCTAGTAATGCAAACATGCACTTATTCCATATCCAAAATTGAATTCCCTTTTTCTAAATTATTCTTCTTCACTATCGAACATTCAGGTTCATTATTAGCAATGGTCTTTTTTATCAGGATATCTAAATTCACCTTCTTTTCTGCCTCCTTCCTAGCCTCTAGGGATAAGTTCTCCGATGTAGAACTTGGAGTCATAACATTTTTTTTCTCTATATGTTTCTTGATCGGCCACCCATAATTCTCCAGATTATCCTCCAATAACTTGCTTTTGCCTGTACTAGGTACTTCAAGTGTTTGTTTCTTCATCAACTGTCCTCCTTCATTAATGGTCAAAGGTTTATTCATCATAACAGAAGTTTTTATTCCAGGATAAAAACTTGGTCTTTCATCCCCAAATGTCGGTGGAGAAGATAAAACATCACGTGCTCCTCCAATAATTAGACGTCCCGATGAACGTCTATCCTCCGTGAGACCACTGGCCGCAGATGGCCGGTGACCTTCTGTCGTCATTCTCCCAACGATGAAGCTGTGAAATCAGAAATTCAAATAACATAATTTTGAATTCCCATAGTCTCTCTCCCTACTTTCTCTCTCTTCAGTTGTCACCACAGATAGTGTGGTTCATTTCCATGTACAATATTTTAAGTCAACCACTTTCCAACTAAATTTCAATGATGGACTGAGGTAAAAGGTATTATTTACATCCTTCATAGTGTCACCACTGTGGTAGTTCACTCATCTAACTTTGTATAGAATTGCATCATCTAATAATTTAATGAGTAAATTATCAATAAATTTATAAGGCCTGAAGCCCACTAAATTACTTTAATGACTTGTAAAAGGTTACATAAGAGTAGGGTGGCTCCTATAGAATTTTGTTATTAGACTCTAATGAGAGATAATATGAGTAAGGGATATAAAATTACCAATAGTGTAAGATGCACATACTCAAGTTCTATGGGAAAGAATGTTTGGCACAAAATCAACTTATAACATCCAACTACTTTAATAGAGTTGCTCTAACTCACAAGTTTCTATATTGATATTGAATAGTATGATAATGTTACAACAATTATATGTTGACCAAGAACAAGTTGGCCACGAGATTTAAATATTATAGGGAATTTAATAAACTCTTTATAATGGTTAAATTTTAACAAAAAAATTAGAGGTTACTAGAGAATTCATGTTTCTAAAATCTATTTTAGAAATCTCATCATCAATGGCCCCAACATAAGGATTTTGTTTCTAATGCAAAACAATGTTAGAAAAATTTTTACTAATATGGATGAAGAAAATACCTCCATTGCATAAGAAATGCTTGACAATCACCCTAACTTTGGGTATTAAAAACTAAATTTGTTGAGGCCTCCTTAGATAGTGACTATCTTGGAGATTAATGATTATGTGAGAAGTTGTCCATCTTGAGATCTTATAAAATATTTCATCTTCTAAAATATGTCAACTCAAATGGAGAATTGTTTTTTTTTTTTTTTTTTGAAGAGATACAACTTGCATTAAAACGGGAAGAAAAAACTATTACCAGCTAAAAAAGAAATAAAACTAAAAAACATCCATTTCTAAACAATGGGAAAGGAAGTCCTAAAGAAAAGGAAACAAGGCATAGAAAAAGTGTATTTGCAAAATAAAAAGAATACATAATGGAAATAAGATCCACTAATCCTCACTTTGAACCAGTTGGGGTATTGGGGACACAAAACTTTTAAAATAACCAAAAAGGGTTGTTAGTATCTCAGAGTTCCCAAGCTAATAAAAAATGATAACTAGATAGAATCTAACCTTCCATTACTCTAAAATTATAATGAAAAAACACAATATTGATAAACTAAAAATCAAGAGGCCAAACAACCACCTCATCATTATAGACTTCAACCAAAAAAACTCATCAACGTAGTAAACCCATTGACAGACTGGAACTTCAAAATCTTCATTCCCTTCATGTGTTTGACAAACAATACTTGTTCTTCAAAGATCGAAGTAGTAGCATCCACAGGCTTAATTGGGATATGATACCACTTAAAGCCATCATCAATGCATCAAACAACCACCACCTTAGATGAACTAAACAAAGTCAATGAAGCAATAACAGAAACTCCCACATCAAGAGGCCAAGAATCGACCTCTACACTACCAAATCCATACAAAATGATAACCACCACCACACACATCACCCTAGTAAGTGAAAAACCAATAATATTCAAATCCTTCAAGTCTACAACAAACAAGACTTGATCTTCAAAGAACAAAGAAGTAACATTCTTAAGACTTGATGGGATAAGCTCCCACCTAAAGCTACTCCAATATGTTTATGGGGATCCAAACAATCTATCATATACGAGCCAACCAACATTAAATCAATCATTACAATAACTCATTCTTTACCAAAACATCTAACCGAGATATCTTCCTTGGAAGATCCAATCAAAGCCATCCAAATAGTTACATAACCAGCGGTAGCAGCATTATCTCGAAGAATCTTCAATAAACCTGAAACCGATTCTTCTGAATAGAAAGATCTTCTTCTACAATCCAAACAACCATACACCAACAATCTCTTGAACATCAAGAGATCACACACCAAGAACACTATCGAATTAAATTTGGAATTAAGAAAAGTAATAAACTAGAACAAATACATAATGAATTTTAACCAGGAAGAATATTCATTCAAAGAATAACTATAGGCAAAGTCGAGCTAATGAATATACTCCTCCAAAATCACCTTCAGACTAGTAGTATCACCAAAATCAATCAATAATAACTGAGATCTAACAAATTTTGAATCACATCAAACACAAACATTATCCAAACCAAGCTAACGGAGGACCAACATCAGGCAAAACTCTGCCAAAATTCACTTCAGATTAGTCGCTGCACAAAAATCATCTTCAAATAAAAGAAAATCAGATGAAAACTAGAAGAAAATCCACACGAAGAGTAATCATTAGTCCCACAAGGCCAATGGAAAAACTCTACCAACCAAAGCTTCATAAAAATCGATTTGAGATTAGTTTCTCCACAAATAGCCTTTAGCCAAACAAAATCTTGACACAGAATAAACTTCTCATCAGGGAACTCCGTCAGCCACACCAGGCCAATGGTGCACCTCTAATCGCAAAAGATCCGCCAAAATCATGATCTCTGCTTCTCTGCTCTCAGATCTCCACTTATTCGCTTGTCCACTTCAAGTGAACTTACATGGAGAATTTTTTAGTGCTTATAAAACTAATTAAAAATTGCATTTAAATTCATATGATAAACAATTTCATACTGGTCAAGCGAAGGAGAAGATGAGTAAAATAGCGACAGGAACCATTCAAAGTGCCATTATCTATTTTTAAAATTCATATTAGAAGGAATATGAACCATCTTAGTTCATGTAGGTGTAGAGGTAAGGTAAGAATGCCTCAAGTGACATTAATTAGAAGTACTCTCAACCATAAATTTGTAGGGATCCCATCACAAAAACAATTGCCATCAGTGAATGGAAAAACAAAACCCATAATATTCATCAATATTTTATATCACTAATTACCATATTGGAAGCATATTACTTAACATGGAGGGCTTAGTTAATGCCATCTTCAGAAGCATCTTAGAACTTTGATTTTTCAAAATTAATACCCACTAATATCCCACATTTATGTCTCTTTTATTATTTTTGCAAATGAAAGTAATTATGCTAAAATTACATGAAAAAAGTGATAACTAGTACACCACCATGAATGACTTGATTCTAGTAAGCCCCCTATGATTATGTAATTGAATTATATTTATGGTATTTTTCTACAAAATCATTATGATGTTACTGTCTAGTTAGTAAATGGCCAACATTAAGAGAAATCAATTGCAGTTAAGGGCACGCCACCTTAAGGTTCTAAGGAGCATATAAGAGGAGGTCTTATAACTTAAAATCAAAAGGGGAGCAAGCCACAAAATAAAAAAAGAATATTAAAGATGACTAAATAATTTGATGGTATGTTAAAACTTACTATCAAAATTACCTTCTTATTTAATGAACAATAATAAAGCGACCCTAGAAAATCTCTCCTTGAATTAATTGGATTATAATCATTATTGGAAATTAAGATGCAAAGGGTGGATTTGAATAGTGCTGACCATCAGTATAATATCGAGAAGTTAGCTTAACCTATCAAATATAAGATTTGATAGTCATCAGAACATTGGGATAGTTAGTTTGATGAAGTGCTTAGAAATTCCAAGAGGTCAATTTCATTAGGATGGTACTAAAATATTAATATATTTTTTAAATAAATTCATGATTTATTAGTCAATTGAAAAGGAGAGAATGTATATTAACTTTAAAATCTTGAAATCAACTTCTATTAATGGTACCCATCTTCTAATCTAAATTAATTTTTTCATTGACATCATTATTGGATTTCTAGTAAAATATATTTCATTATATTTTTAATTTAAATTCATATGATTAAACTTGATGTACTAATCATATTTTATGGCCTTTAATCATATAGGATGACAAGCTATTTTGATAAACCTGGTCTTCAAATCTATGTTACAAAAATTAGGCAAATTTAAAATTAAAATTTTTAATTTATCGAACTATATGAAGGATTTCATATTGTATGGAAGTTTATGAATATTGTTCAATTGGTTGCCATAGACTAAAGACTTAAATAAGGATAAAATGCTAATTAAAGATAATAATGTATGATCAAAATCAAACATTATGATTAATCCAAAACACTAATTGATGAACCTTGGTTTAAATTGGATATCCTATGAAACATGTTCCACCAGTAAAACACTCATATTTAGGTACATTAACAAAAGATATTTTGGATACATTTACGACTCTTGCCGATAGAAAAATACATCAAAAATTACTATACAAAAATTAATTTTTTTTTTTAATTATGCCCGAGTATGCCCACTGCATGCCCGCCTACTAATCAATTTCCTCTGCCCTCCCGATTGCACACCTACCCCTACCCAGTCTCCCACCTATCTAATCGCAAGCCTATCCAAAAACAATCTAACACTGCTCATCCGGGAACACTACTTGCTTTACATGAGATTCGAACCCCACCACTTTGTTGGATCCAATACCCATCCATTGCTCTATAGAGCACGATATTTTAAAGGGGCTACTCTTTTCTATTTAAATTATAAATTTTAGAATATTATAATTAATGATTAATCAAAAACTAGTATTATTATATTTGAAAAATAATCTTTGCTAATATTTTTTAATACTCATTAAATATTATTTTTAATAAAATAATATTCACAACATTATATATTTTAATATTGATTATTTTTTAATAATATTTTTTAATCATTCAATTTTATATTAAGATTTTTTTATTAAACCTTATTAAAAAATATGATTTTTTATTAAATATTTTTGAACTTTATGCTAGAATTAAATTATTTTACTATACTTATTGAATTATTTTAATAATAAATTTTAATTAATTTATTTAAGTTAATAAATATTATTAAAACTATTTATTTAGTTTATAACTATTTATTATAATTATTTTTTAAAAAAAATTTAAATTCCATTTAAATTTTGTTCTAAATATTCTACAAAAATGTTTTAATGGAAATTTGCATAAAAAATTCATCGAAAAGCTGCTGGAAATCCATTAAAATATATTTTTAGGAATCCACTAAAAATTATTAAAAATTATCTCATAATGTATAATAGAAAATATCCACATTAAATTTTGTCAGCTATTCATATTTTTCTTATAGTGTTCATAACATATGACTTGAGACATAAAATAATTCATCTTACTAGAAGTGAGGAATAGATTAAAGTTTTCATTTGGATACAAAAATACCAGAAAGGTAGTGTGAGCTGGTACATTAGGTAATGCTAATGATTTTTCTTAAAAATATTTTTATAGTATAAGGTCAAAAGCATAATCTATTAATAGTGAGTCAGCTATCTGATCGAGGTTTTAACAAAAAATTTCTTACTACAAAATTCCTATTGATGTTGAATGGTAAAACAATATGTTGACCTCTTTTTTTTTTCTAAGGTAAATTACCTAAAATTTAAGGTTAAATTATTTTTTCAGTAAACTTTAATCATCAATTTTAACTCCTTTAATTCAATTCGACCAACACTCTAATATAATCAATAAAATCAAATTAAATAAACATTCTAAAATGTTAATAAAAGTTAAAACAACCTTTAAACATCCTAGATAATTCAACGAACATAAATTCCTTAAACAAGTTTAATCATTTAATTTAATTATTAAGTTGGAGGCCACTTTGATACCCTCTCTTCCTTGTTTTGTTTCTTGGGTTAAATCTGATGTGGGTTTCTTTAAGTTTAATGTTTGTATTGCTCAAGAGATTAACAACATGGGGTGTGGTGATATCATTAGAGATTGCCATGGTAATATTATTCTTTCCTTCATGAGCTCTTTTCTTAATGGTAGACCTCTTATGGATCTTCTTATTGTGGTTTTTTATGGGTTGAGAAGTTGTATGTCCCTTGATATTGCCAATATTGGTATTGAGAATGATCCCTCTTATAATATTCAGTGCATTTTTAATGAGGACGGCTGTGTTTGTAACTCTAAGGTTTTTTATATTGTTAGGGACATTAAACATTTAATGGTTTTTATATTTGTTTATCTTTCTCATTGATTAAGGAAGGTAATGCTTGTTGAGATAGTTGCTACTTAGCTTTGCATGTTTGACATTCTTCTAACTTGTATATTTTTTATGATTCCAAATATCATGGTTTTGATTATTATTTTCTCCTAACACATTTTAGAAAAATTGTTTTTGCTCTTGTGTGTATTAAAATTTCAGGGAAATCATACTCCAATTTATTTAAGACTTCAAATCAAGATCAGGTTAGAGTATTTTGTAAATTGAAGTATGTATTTTTTTAATTTATTGAGTCAGAGATAGTGTGATTGCAATTGAGTAACTGAGCACAAACACACCGGAAGATTAAAATTCACATTTGTTTAATTGATTCTACGGTATGATACAATTTCATACTGGACGATCTGGTCAGTTATTTTTCCCCAATGAGCAATGGAACGATCAGAGAAGGAAAAAAAATTTTCTAAGTAAAGATCGTACAGATGAAATACATAGTTCATCCCAGGATGATCTGCTCTAGATTTGGAAAATACACTATTCGTCTAATCAAAATGTTTAGTTCGTTACAGGAAAATATGCTCTAGATTTGGCAAATACACTGTTTGTCCTGAAGAAATGTTTAGTTCTTCCTTGGATAATTTGCTATGGAGTTGTCAAATACACTATTCATATAGATGATATTTTTAAATTGTATCGGGACGAAGGGCTCTGTTCTATATACTTATAGTTTATCATGACTTTTCATATCAATGAACTTTTAAAAATAATTGTTTGTACCGGACGAACTAGGTTCTTACATGATGATGATCGGGTACGAATAGAGTTCGTACTCATTCACAATAAGTTCGTACATAACAATTTTTGAATTGTTCATATATAGAAAATGAAATAGTAAGTGATGATCGTGGAACGTCAAAATTTGAAAATACAGTTTTCTGGATGATTTTTCATGTCTTTTCTATAAAAGGTCCACTTAAGACTGTCATTTAATCTTTTTGTCTAATGGTCTTCGTGAATAGTAAAGGGAAATTGAAGGAGAGAGTGTGAGAGAGTTTTTGAGAGAGATTTATTCCTATTAGAGCATGAAGGTTTCATTAAGTTACTCAAGGGTAAGGATCTCTATGTATAATTTATGTTTCTTTACTCTTTGACTTGTTTTTCTAGATTGCTCGTGTGAAGATTGTTCAAAAGGATCTAGTTCTTAGCATACACTCGAGGAGTGTGAATAGCTGAAGGCTCTCTTCCTACACTTGAAGAGTGTGAAAGGATGAAGGTTCTCTGCCTACACTTGGAGAGTGTGAATAGTCAAAGGTTCTCTTCCTACACTTGGAGGTGTAAAAGGACACTCTACCTACACTTGGAGAGTGTGAATAGCCGAAGGTTCTTTGCCTATACTTGGAGAGTGAAAGGAAGAAGGTTCTCTATCTACACTTGGGGAGTCTAAGCAGTCGAAGGTTCTCTGCCTACATTTGGAGAGTGTGAACAGCCAACTGTTCTTTCCTGACACTTAGATGGTGTAAAAGGATGACGGTTCTCTACCGTACTGGGTAGTGATGGAAGAGAGTTTTATGAAGGCTTCTCTGCCTTGCTATGGGACAAAAGGAGAGAAACTAGTGTTAATAGTGCAATACTTAAAGTGAGAGACTTTAGGGTGTGGATGTAGGTCGTGTTTGACCGAACCACTATAAATCTTTGTGTCATTTTATTTTTGCTACTTTAATTTCTATCACTTTATTTTTTGTGGTTGAAAAATTATTTTTGAAAATTCTTAAAACAACCTACTCAGTTTGTTAAAATGGTTTCAAACTTTTAAATTCTAATAAGAGATAAAATTTTAAAAGTACCGATTTACCCCCCCCCCCTCTCTTGGTTAGCCTTAGGGACATAAGCTTAGGTCTAACAACCTAACTCATATTCAACAAGTATTAACAAGTGGTATCATAGCTTAATTTAAAAACCATAAGTTTTGACTTCTTTTTAAATAACAACCATGGCTATATTTAGAAATAGGAACGCACCAGAATGTTACTCTATAATTAGACCTCCCTTATTTGACAATATTCATTTTGATTTTTGGAAAACATGCATATCAACATTTTTATAGTCATAGGAATATCTTATATAGATCTTAGTTCAAGAAGGGTACACAAAACCAACTAGATTTGTTGACAGAGTTAGAGTTAAAATTCCCTTTACAGACTGGACTATAGAACAATGAAAACTAGCACAAATTAACACAAAATATTTGAACAATTTCTTTTGTACACATATATCTGAAGATTACATACTATTTTCCACTTAAAAAAGTGGAAAGTATATATGGGATACACTTTATATAACCTATGAGGGGACTAATGAAGTTAAACAATCTAGACTTAATATCTTATTGCGTGACTACGAATTATTTTGCTTGAAACCTAATGAATCTATTTCTGACATGTACACAAGATTCACACAAATAGTCACCTCTTTACATGCATTAAGTAGGAAACTAACAAATGTTAAAATGGTTAATAAGATAATTTGTTATATTCCTACTATATATGATACTAAGATAACTACAATTATAGAGTCTAAAGACTTAAATGTTGACTCTATTGACAATCTTCTTGGATCACTAATTAATTATGAGCAAGGAGAGAGTCAATGAAAGATTAATACAGGAGAGCCACAAAAGGAGAAGAACATTGCATTGAAGGTGGAGTCAAAGAGTGATCTATCTGTACCTGAGGATGAGGATGACATTGCCTTAATGACTAGGCAATTTAGGAGATTTCTGAAGATGAAGCAGAAGAGACGCCAATAATGGAATAAAGGTAAGTTCAATAGGAATGTTAATATTTATAATGATGTGATTTGCTATAAGTGCAGGAAACATGGATATGTAAGTTAGAATGCCCAAAACTCAAAGCTACTTCAAGCAAGGAGAAGGTAGAGAAGAAACCAACTGTGAAGAAGGGTAAGAAGAAATTCTAAAGAGCTTTCTAGGCGGACTCAGATTCAGACTCATTAGAGATTGAAAAGGAAGAGGAAGTCACTAATCTATGATTGGTGGCTAATAATCTTGATCAATTAGATCAAGAAGAGGCACGCTCTTATACAAGGCCTCGTGAGAGAATATGGTGCCTGGATAGCGATTGCTCATGGCATATGATTTGAGATATTAAGTAATTTATATCATTGGAAGTCAGAAGTGGAGACAGAGTTACACTTAGAGATAACGCCATATGGAAGGTGTTTGGATCAGGTATGATTATAAATCTTGAGAACTTTTTTATTGAAAATGTGCTACTAGTTGAAGGCTTAAAGCATAATCTGCTAAGTATTAACAAGCTATGTGATAAAGGATACAATGTTAATTTTTTTCCTATTAGTAACATATTAAGACTAAATGGTATTAATGTTTTGCATAGTTTGAGGGTAACTAATATTTATATGCTAGATTTAAATTGTATCAAAACTCCTACTGCATTTTGTTTGAAAATAATTTATGATGAGTTATGGCTTTGGCATAGGAGACATTATCATCTAGCAAGAAAAATCTAAGGATAATTACCCAAAAGAACTTATTGTGAGGAATACCAAAACTAGACTTTACTAAGGACCACCTTTATGATGCTTGTCAACTAGAAAAATAGGTGAAGTCCTCTTTTTTAGTCCAATAAGGATCTTAGAACCAGTAAACTATTAGAGATTTTGCATATGGATCTTTTTGGACCTGTTGGAACTGTAAGTCTAGGAGGAAAGGTATACGAATTGGTGATTGTGGATGATTTCTCTAGATTCACATGAGTTAGATTCTCAAATCATAATAATGAATCATTTGAGGAGTTTAGAAATTTTTTGACTTGGATTTAAAGGAAACTAGGATGTGAGATTTTAACAATTCAAAGTGATCATGGAGGAGAATTTGAAAATGAGAAATTTTAAAGTTTTTGTAAGGAAAAAGGGACTGATCATAACTTTTCTGCACCTACAACCCCTTAGTAGAATGGGGTAGTTGAAAGGAAAAATAGAATATTAATAGAAGCTTCTCGAGCTATATTGGCAGAATATTCACTTCCTAAATATTTTTTGCCTGAAGCAGTTAGCACGGCATATTATGTTCTGAATAGGGTAAACATCAGATAAAACTTTAATAAAACATCCTATGAGTTACTTAAGGGGAGAACACCTAATTTGACACATTTGTATATTTTTGGATGTAAGGTGTTCATACATAACAATATGAAATATACCTTAGGAAAATTTGATCCAAAATCTAATGAAGGAATTTTTCTTGGATACTCTAGCATTGGAAAATCTTATGGAATATTTAATAAAATAACTTTGGTAGTTGTGGAAATCACACATATTGTATTTGATGAATCTGGGATTTTGGAAGAGCTGATTGTTGAAGAGGATAAGATAGAAATTGACTCCCAAAAGATTGAGAAAATAAATTTGGATAAAAATTTGGAGATTAAAAACTCGTTGCCTAGAGATTTGAGATTTTCTAAAAAACACCCAAAGGAATTGATTATAGGTCAAGATAGTGAGAGTGTTAGGAGTAGATATGGACTAAATAAGGAAGTCAATCATTCTACCTTTATTTCTATGATATAACCCACAAATATTGATCAAGCACTTTCGAAAGAATTTTGGATTTTAGCAATGCAAGAAGAATTAAATCAATTTATAAGAAATGAAGTTTGAGAATTAATTATAAGGCCAAAGGATCAAAGTATAGTTGAGACTAATTGGGTATTCAAAAATAAAATGAATGTCTCAGGAGTAGTCATTAGAAATAAAGCTAGATTGGTGGCTAAGGGGTATAATAGATTGAAGGGATTGATTTTGAGGTGAGTTTTGCCCCTGTAGCTAGACATGAAGCAATTAGGATTTTTTTAGTCTTCGCCCGTTTTAGAGGATTTAAATTGCATCAAATGTTAAAAGTGCTTTTTTGAATGGGATAATTTTAGAGGATGTTTATGTTGAACAATCTCTACACTTTGAAAATTCAAAATACCCAAATCATATTTTCAAATTGAAAAGGGCATTATACATATTGAAATAGGCACCTAGGCTTAGTATGAGAGGTTGAGCACCTTTCTGCTTGAGAGATCTTTTGAAAAGGGAAGTGTGGACACAACTCTCTTTTTGAAAAAAAATTGAGAGAGAATATACTCATTATATAAATTTATGTTGACGATATTATCTTTAGATCTACAAATAAAATATTTTGTGATGATTTTTCTAAAATAATGAGTGGTGAATTTGAGATGAGCCTAATGGGAGATTTTAGTTACTTTCTAGGCTTAAGTATTAAGCAAATTAAGGAGGGTACATTTCTTAGTCAGTTGATGTATATTAAGGTCATCCTCAAAAAGTATGAAATAGATAATGCTAAACTTGTTAGTACACCTATGAGTTCACCAATTTAGTTGGATAAGGACCCAAAGGGAAAATCTATTGATCAAAAGAAATTTAGAGGAATTGTTAGATATTTTCTTTACTTGATAGCTAGCTGACCCGATATTATATTTTGTGTTTGTTTGTGTGCTAGAATTCAATCAGATCCAATAGAATCAAATTTAATAACAGTGAAAAGGATTTTGAGATATCTCTTATAAACTACAAACTTAGGGATTTGGTATCCTAAGCTTAGCTCTTTATTTGAAATAACTGGATATTCATATTTGGACTTTACAGGTTGTAGGGTTGATAGAAAGATTTCTTCTATAAATGTCAATTTATTGGAAATTAATTAGTCTTGTGGTCCAGTAGAAAATAGAATTTCGTAGCCCTATCTACTGCTGAAGCTAAATACATTGCCTTAAGAAGTTGTGTGGCATAAGTACTTTGGTCGAAATAATAGTTAATTTATTTAGGATTAACAATAGGCACAATTTTCATTTATTATGATAACACTAGTGTCATTTGTATTTTGAAAAATCCAATTCAACTTTTAAAAACCAAACATATTGACTTCAGACATCATTTCATATATCATGTATCCAAAGGAGAAATTGAATTAAATCATATTTCAGCTGAAAATCAACTTGCAGACAATTTTACAAAACCACTAGCCTTTGATACTTTTAGTACATTAAGAACAGGGCTTGGTGTGATTGACTTGAATGCTTAATTAAAGTTTCTCCGACGTTGACATGTGTTTTTGTGAGTGTGTTTTTGTGTTTTTGATTTATTTGTATGTTTTTCTATTTTTGTCATCTTATGTGCATGTTTGCTTTTGTGATTTTTTATCTTTTTGTTTTTGTGTGTTTTTCAAAATGTTTTCACATTGAAATTCATGTTTTTGAGCAATCATACAAAATTTTATAATTGTGATATTTGCTGGACGAATCCTATAACGTATCGATCATTGAGTTGAACAGTATGCATATATTTTTTCATTTTTTTATTAAAATTCATCTGTATGATACCCAGATCGACTAGATGATGTGTATTCATTTGTATGTATTTATTTGTATTCAAACACATTTGTAATCATTCAAATTTGGGTGTTTTAGAAAGATCCTATCATGATTGAGGTTGTTGGGAATTTTACTCAAGTTCTGCATTGCAATATTAAATTTTCAAATTTGAAATGTTATACCTCTTTTATGTATGCTTCTACTTCTCATATTATTAGAAAAATTTTGTGGGAATAACTCACTAATTTCCACTATATTATTAATTTGCTTCGGTTAGTTAGTGGTGATTTTAATAATATTTCTAAACCTTCTGAGCATATTGGGGGCTCTACTCCAGTCTATCATTCTATGGAGGATTTCAATAACATGATTTTGGATTGTAGCTTATAGCAATGTTTGGATCCTTTTTTTTAATGATATTTGGATAAACTCATTTAGTTATATTTTTGTCGAACATTTTAGAATAACTCTTTCTGATCATTCGCCTATTTTTATTAGCCTTGAGACTAGGTATGTGGGTCCTTCCCCTATCTTTAGATATTAAATATGTGGTTACTTTATGACTCTTTTTTGAACATGATTCAGGAGAACTGGCTTGTTTGCATCACGATAACTCTTTTATTACTATAAACATATTATGGTTAAAACTTAAAAGACTTAAGCATAAAATGAGTTGGTGGAATAGAAATGTGTTTAAAAATGTTTTCACTAATATTCTTAATGCTGCAGATAAAGTGAATACTATAGAGCATAATTGCAAATTTTATCTTTCTTATGATAATTTCAATTTGCTTCAAGAGGCTAAAGATTGTCTTTACAAATTTTAAGCCCAACAGGAAGTTTTTTGGAAACAAAAACTGGCTGCCAAACACATTATTGAACGTGGTAAAAACACTAAATATTTTCATGCGTTGGTCAAGAGAAATCATGCTAAATATTACTTTGATAAAATAACTCGTGTTAATGGTTCCTAGATTGAGGATGCTGAGGAAATTGCTAATTTGGTAGTTGACCACTTTCATAACCATCTCAACAAGGTTTTTAATCATGCTCCTATTAATAACCCTAGTGTTATCGCCAATCTCATTTCTCAGGATGATAATGACTTTCTTTCTAAACAACCTACTTTAGAGCAATGAAGAAGATTGCTCATAATATGAATGCTGACTTTGTGGCTAGGACGGATGGTTTTACTACTAAGTATTTCCAGAAACTTGGTATATTATTAGTGATGATCTTTATGCTACTATTTTATAGTTTTTTACTCGTCATAATATTCCTAAGTTTTTCACTTCCACTTCTATTGCTCTCATTCCTAAAATAATTATTTTAGCAATTGGAATAATTTTAGACCTATATGTCTCTGCACTTTTTTTAGTAAGCGGATTTCTAAAATTCTTATGAATCAATTAACACCTCTCCTCCATAAATTTAGTTTTCCTTATCAAATGGGGTTTGTCAAGGGTCAAACTATTTTTGATAACATTCTTTTGGCCCAAGAGTTTTGGCATGACCTCGAAGCTAGAATGAGAGGTGGTAAAATCACTTTGAAATTAGATTTTGCCAAAGCTTATGAAAATATAAATTAGAATTTTCTTTAAAATATTTTACATCTATTTGGTTTTAATACAACTTTTATTAGTCTCATCAGAAAATGTATTGAAGGGTCCTTTTTTCTATTATTATAAATGGCAAAAGAACTAGTTTTTTCTAAATCCTCTCATGTCTTAAGACAAGATGGTCCTATCTCTCTTGCTCTTTTTTATTATTAGTGCTACGTATTTATCTAGAGATATTCCCAACCTCTTTAAAAATCGTTATTCCCTTTACTTTAGAGTTTTTGGTTGTTCTTCTATTTCTCATTTATGTTTTGTTGATGATTTTATCATCTTTACTAATGCTTGGATAAATAAGATAAATAGGCTTATAATTTTTTTTTCAAAATTTTGAAAATGTTAGTGAGCTTTCTTTGAACAGGAATAAGAGTTACTTTATTACTCCCAATAAAGTGCATCATGTGCTAATAAAGGCCTTGCTAGTTTTGTGCAAGGTCATTTAGCTATTAAGTGCCTCGGTGTTCCTTTGTTCAAAGATAGGAAGAAAACTTTCTCTTTGATGAATTGATCATTTCTGTGCATAACAAGCTTATGTCTTTGGATTCTAATTTCTTGAGTTTTGGGGGTATATTGACACCTATTAGAAGTGTTCTTTATTCCCTTCTTGTCTTTATATTCCAAACTCTGCAACCTATTCATGCAGTCTATAATAGAATTGATAAATTATTTAATATTTTTTTATTGAAGGAGACCAACAAAAATTCTATACTTTTTTGTTCCTCATGCAAATGATATGGTGTTTCAGAACTGGGTGCTTTGTGTTGTAAGAATATGTATGATTTGGCTTATGCTTTCTCCTTCAAATTGTGGTACAAAATTCATGCTAAAGTGAGACTTTGGGCTATGTTTATGTATGTTAAGTTTTGTTTGGATAAGCACCCTACTATATGTTTTTATAATAAAGGTGATTCTAAAGTGTGGCAGAGACTTTATAATATTAAATGGGTTATTGAGCCTCACATTAAATGGTGTCTTGCTAGTGGTAACATCTTCTTTTGGCAATACCAATTGCTGGGGCTCATTCTATTGATTATATTATCAATACTACTTTGACTGTCGCGGTAAAGGTGAACTGTTTCATTACTAAGAACTATTGAGATTATCATAAACTTGTTGATATTATTCATGAGTCAATTATTCAATAAATTCCAAGCCTTCCTCTTAACACTGATTCTGATGATTTATTATTATGCAATCTTTCGAATGATGGGAGTTTCAAAATAAAGGAAGCTTAGGATGCCTTCAGATCTAAGAATGATACAACTAATATTTTTTTATGATATGGCATAAAAGTATTCCTTCCACTATTGCTATTTTCATTTGGAGAATTTGGCATAAGTTCATTCACACTGATGATAACTTAATTAAATGAGGTTTCATATTAGCTTCAAAATGTTAATGTTGTAATCATATGGAGAACATGCACCATGTCTTTCTTTCTGATCCTATAGCTATTAAAATTTGAACATATTCTGATGATATTTTTAGATTAAATTAATTCAGTGCTAATTTATCTGTTAATGATATGCTTAACTATTGGTTTATTATGTCTAAAGGTCACATTATAAATGTTATTCCTTCCATTATTTTATGGTATTAAGGCAAGATGGAAATAATTTTCTTTGTGATAGTATTGGTATAAAACATCATATGATTTTTAAGAATGTGAAAGACAATATTCTAACTCTTTTATGTTAATCTTCTCTCTAGCAAGAACTTTAACAACTACTTTTTTGTGGCTCCTTACTTGGGTATCTCGTTGGAGATTGATCATTCTTCTACCGAGCCTAGGCTTGTTTATTGGATCAAACCCATTAATAATACCTATAAGTTGAATGCAGATGGCTCTGTAAAAGTGTCCATCTTGAGTTGTGGTGGGATTATTAGGGATGTTTAAAGTAATATTATTTCGGCCTTTACGAGCCCTTTACATAAATGTTATGTTAATTATGATGAGCTTTCTGCTATTCTACATGGGTTTAGATTATGCATCTCTCTTGGCATTCCTAACATTTGGATTGAAGTTCATGCTATCTATAGTATATATTATTTAAATAACAGTAATAATACTATTTGCAATCCAAATTTTTTTTATATTGTTAGTAAGATTAAGCAGCTGTTGATCTTTATTAATTTTATCATGTCTGGGGAAGGGAATGCTTGTGCTGATTGGCTTGCTAATTTTTGGAGTAATTTGGAATGTCTTGCCAATTTCCCTACCTCCAACTGACCTACTCCTTTAAAGAGTCTTTTAAGATTAGACAAAATTGGTCTTCCCTATGTTAGAATTTAGCTATTGGCTTTGGTTGGAGCTCATGGCTCCTTTGTGTTTTTTTATGGGTGTTGCCTTCTATTTTGCAGGTTGGTGGTTCTCCAATTTTGGCATATCATATAGCTTTATTTATTTTGTTTTTATTTCTTAGATCATACCCTTATGCTACTCATCTTTCCAATGTTGTACTACGTTGAGTTAACTTTCTATGGGTTTTTGCATCATGTCGCTTGGTCAATTTGGTTGTGTGCATATAGGTTTTTCATGGTTTCCCTTTGCTGTGGATTCCTCTTGTTTTAGGGCGTTTGTTACTTCCTTTTGTCCTCTTCTTCTCATGGTCTATTGGGAGTGTTTTTCCTATTCTTTGGATGGTATCATCCTTTTGCAATTTTCTTTCTATCTTCTTTCTTACATCGTTTAGGGCTTTCTTGAACTTTGTTGGGTTTGAGTGTAGACTAGAGTGACACCTGGTCTTTGGTTTTGATGGCATTTTAGGTTCTATTTGTTTGAGCTTGGGAGGCCATTCATTTTGTTATACTACTTGGTTTTGGACTAATTTTTCCACTATCTATTGGTTGGTTTGTAACTGATTTTTCATGAAGCATTGTAGTGGTTCCTTTTGCATTTTACTTTACTTACAATTCTTCATGATTGAGTTTTTTCTTATTTCTTTTCTCTTACCTAAGAGGTGTTTTTCTATCAACCTTAAGGTTGTTATGCATTGGTGCGTGTTCTATATTTCGGGCTTTATGGTTTCCTATTTCTATTTCTCGGTGAATCATGACTCTTGCGGGTTTGTAGTTACTATTCAGGTCTATTTTGGGAGATGGTTGGTGCTCTTTTATCTCTTTGTGGTTAAGTTTGCTAATTTCTATAATTATGCTGGTTTGTGGCAGAATACCTTTTCTTATGGTTACCCTTTGTGTTTTATGGATAATCACTCAAATTATTATTATTTTTTCCTTTGTGCATTTTTAATATTGCTTCTCACCAATTTTTTTCAGACTTTTTTAGTGCAGGTTGTCTTAATATTGGAGCTTTGGTTGGGACGGTGGTGCATAAAGCTACTCTTTCGATCTTTCTTCTTTTTTTTGTGCTCATTTATCTGCACCGTAGATTGTACCTACATTATTTTGTACTTTTATTTAGTAGGGAACTCGAGCTCTTAGAATATTTTGCATTTTTTTGTAGCTCTTTTGAGCCTGAGTGAGGTTGAGGCCCTTTAAATACTTTGTATTATTTTTATTAATTATTGGATAGGCCCCTGTGTGGGTCCCCTACCCCAAAAAAAATCTTGATAACTTCAACTATTATAGTTTGAAGAAATTTTGTTTCGCAAGTCTAGTTAAAAGTGAAGGAACAAGAAGCCCCGTCAATCAAACTTTGTGTAAAGGTAGTTTGTTATCTAAAAAATAGAATTCATTGGTTTATTTGAGTGTGAAGCTAACTTCCAATCCTTAGCAATCTAATCCATGAATTATAAAGGTAAGGTTAGATCTTTATCTAGCTTGAATTTGAGGGCATTATGTTGTTTATTCATCAAGCAAAATCACCTTTATGGCTGAATCTGGTTCTGAGAGCTTGTAGAATAAAATTAGATTCATTGATTCATCTTATATTTAGATGAATAACAATAATTTAATTTAATTGATAAAATACTGATTCCATGATATTTAGGAGATCTACATGTTGTTTAAATGTCCAATCAAACAATGCCACATGTAAAAGTGCATGCCACTATGCCTATTGCATTTAATGAAGAACTACTTATTGCCCCTGTGTGGGTTTCATTTTGAACTTAAGGCTGCATATGTTTAACTCCAAAATTTTGTTTTCTTTTGCTTCAATTTAAGGTAGACCCTTATAAAGGGATTAGGCTATGGCCTCCATCTATCATCCATTAGTAGCTCATATTTTTCTTTAAATGGATGTTTCTAAAAAACATCCTAAGGAAATATGGCTTGGTCCTGAGAAATGTGGCTATATAAAAAAAGACAAATTTGTTTGCAATCATTATAGAATTCATGGGAATAATATTACGTAATGCTTTACTTTTTATCAATAGTTTTGTAAATAAAAATATTCAGCTAAAGCATGTAGATGAAATGATACGGTGGTTTCATCTTTACCTCTTGCTGATACTAATCATATGCATGAATTTAATGTGGCAAATAATAATGATCTTGTTCCAATGGGACCACCACAAGAAATATAATCTTTTGTGAATGTTAACAATGAAGTTGGTGGCTTTATGGATCTGGATCAAATGGAAAGATAAATGGAATTCCTAATAATAACATAAAAGCATTGAAATCTCTAGCTTTCAATAGGGTTTAAAAAGACTCTTATCTCTCGATTATGTCTAATCAATGGCAAGTTTCTAATATAGTCAACTATTTAGATGAGCCAATGGCTGCTATTTACTATAAACATAATAATACTTTAACCTCTTTGCAACTGCCTTGCAGTACTAATAAAAACTTTATTAAATTTGATTTAGTTTTGAACAATTTTTTATAATCAAGCTATTATAAAATTAAAAAAAAAATCAAACCCCTTATCAAATAACAAAAGTAGAGAGAGAAAGTATGAGAAAAAATCAAATTTTGTTTGGGTTTTCAAATTTTGGCGTTTGCAGGTTCTCCGGCAATGCAAAAATGGTGAAGGACGGACGCTGGCCAGCCATGGTCGGTGGTCCATTGGATGTACGAAGAACATCGGTGGGGATTGTTTAGAATCAAACACAGACATTTTCATCATCACCTCCAGCTTTTGGTGATGGAGTTTCTGTAGTTCAACAAGCATCAAAACTGTTGAGGAGAACGGGTATTTTCATTAATGCAGGAGGCTTGCTTTCCTCAAAAAAGATTCCTGAAGTTGCTGGAAAGGGTAAGAATTTGGTTGACAAAGATACATTGATGATTCAATTTAAGACTGAGAAGCTATTGGGAAATTTAGTGGATTCAAATACAAAGGATGAGGCATCTCCATCTTTTTACAAAAAGAAAGATGACAAAATGGAGGCAGAGGAAGGATGTGGATTAGATGAAGCTGTTGCTGATACAGGAAATTGTATTCTAGAAATGGTTGTTGTAACTGTGAAAGAAGTTACAAAAAAGATAATTATAAAGACGGGAAATAATGGAGAAATGGTTAAAGCAAAAGAAGCTTATTTGAATATCGTTCGTGATTGCAATACAGGGGAATTGGGAAATTGCACTAGTCATAGCGCAATTCCAGTGAGAAATACTAATGCAAACCAGCTCAATTCTTGGAGTAAGAAAGCAAATATTAAGGTTGCAGACCTGAATATAGGAGAATTCTTATTCAAAGATGGTGAATCTGTTAAGCTACATGCAGAGAAGGAGATAGAGAATACCATAAAGCTGTGCCTTTTCCTATTGTTATTACAGAAATAAGGCGACAATGGTCTTTTTTCGGGAAATTTCATCTTACTATGCTCGGAATGGATTGGATTTTATGTTCTTTCTATGAAGAAGAGACTATGGAAGCGGTGTTTTCTAATGGGCCTTGGTTTGTCAATGGACAAATTATAGGCTTGGATAAATGGTCGCCGAATTTAAATCGAAACTCTTTAAAAGGCCTAACTGCACCTATTTGGGTTAGAATGCCCAATCTCCCTCTTCAAAGTTGGGATGAAATAAACATTTGCAGAATAGCCTCAAGGATTGGAAAACCTATCATGTTGATGGGAACATGTTCAAATGGGGTAGAAGGGAGTTCGGGAGGATTTGTGTACATATCAATTTGGATACTCAATTGCCTCTTGGTGTATGGGTTGAAGGGAGCATTGGAAAATTCTTCCAAAAATAGGAATATGCAAGGCTACCTAACTTTTGCTTTGGATGTGGGAAAATCGGTCATATGAAGAAAGATTGTATAGAGAAGACAATGGGAGAAGCTAATGTTCCAATTAAAACCAGTTTGAAGCTAAGAGAGGAAAGCGAACAAACAGATAAAAATCTTGGTCTAGCTATGAATTCTGTGAAGACAAATGAAAGCTATGGTCCATGGTTAGTAGTGAACTATGTTAAAAAAAAAGATATAAAACTTTGGTTTTTAAAAGTTCAACTCAGGGAGCAAAGAAGAACAGGGTTTTAAAAATGCTGAAGTTATTTCAGAAAATCTGAAACATAGCATGGTGAATATTGGGAAGAAGACCTGGAAAGAGGTTGGCTTGGTGCATCTAGGAAGAGCTATGGAACCTGAAAATGCTGAGATAGAAAATCTTCAGGAAACAAAAGACGTGAGTACTTCTGATGTCTCAAAGAAAGATGGTATGTCTTTCAACTTGATTAATGTTGATGTTAATAACAAATTCAATATTCTAGACAACCTGGTGGACGAAGGTGAAATTGTAAAGAATAAGGATAATCTAGAAATTGCCAGAATGGAAGATATGAAGGAAGTTAATACAGTTACTATTGGTTGTATGGAAGATAATAAAGTGGATGAAATGAAGAATGAAAATTCTTCCATTTTAAAAATAAAAGGTTCGAAACTGTTTAAAGCTCTAGGACCAATTAACTCAGCTCTTAGGAGTAGGAGAGCTGAAGGAGAAGGCATGGATAAGTTGAAGACTATATCCCCGCTTGTTTTTTTTTTTTTTTTTTTGAGAAAATGCAAAGAGCAAAAATTTTATTAAAGCAACTAATTACAAATAAAATCTTTCTTCAACAAATGAAGAAATGAAGGAGGGATACTACTCTCATTCAGATCCTTCCAAAAAAAATAAGAATAAAGAGCATAGTTAGCACACGTATCGGCTAACTTATTACAATCTTTTTAGCATAAGAAAAAATAATTTGCTTAAAATCTTTAAGAAAATCTAAATCCTTAGGATTTAGATATTCTTCTGAAATAGAATTATTTTGAAAAGCTCTTTGAAAGAGAAGAATAACGTTGTGATTATCACCTTCAATCATAAAACCTTTAGCATCAAGCATCCAGTCTTGAACATACCTTCTTTAAGCATCTATCCATAATCCAAATATCATTCATGGTATTCACATTTTGTCCATTACAAATCTTCCATCTCAAGAGAGGGTATAAGTATTTTGCTCCATTCAAAATAATTTTCCATGTAGAAGATGAATAGCATCTATTACCACGTTACCACAGATCATTCCCATATTTGGCTGTTAGTGTCTTATTCAATGAGGATGAAGGATTTGAAATAAAATTGAGAGCCAATTTGGCTCTTAAAGGTCCAATTCTATCCAGCACCGATTGCAATCCTCTACCTCCTTTGCATTTTGGTTTGCACATAACATCCCAAGCTACAAAATGGATACCAAAACTCCCATCTCTTTTATTCCATAAAAAATTTATGCACATCTTATCTATCTCTTTTAAAATACTCAAAGGGATAAGAGATAGAGTATATATAAAAATTGGTAAGGAAAGAAAAGAGGCATTAAGCAGCAAAATTTTTCCAGGTAGAGAAATGAACTTGTTTCCCCACATATTCATTTTGGCCACAGCTTTATCAATTAAAAAATTGAATTCTAATTTCACTAATCTTCTTAATACAATCTTAATACCAAGAAAATCTATCTTTTTCTTAACTTTAAAGTTCATCATTTTAGAAAGAGTTCTAATTGAACTTCTAGAAATGGATATGCTAAAAAACAAAGAAGACATGCCTGAATTCACCATTTGCTCAGTCCACATGCAGTAATTCTTCAATATTGCAGAAATAGTCTTCAAGCTCCTCTTTTTAGCCTCTGAAAAGATGATTATATCATCTGCATACATAAGGTGAGAGATCAAAGGAGCATTTGGAGAAATTCTCATCCCAATATTTCATCCTATCCTTGAAAATTCTTCGGATAATAGTTGGGAGCAAATGATAAAGAGGTAAGGAGAAAGTGGACATCCTTTTCTAAATCCATATTTAGACTCAATCCAATTAGAGTATTTACTATTGATCAATCTGGAAAATTTCATATTCATAACACATTCCATAATAAGAAATGAAAATTTTGATGGAAAACCAAACCAATGAAGAACTTGATTGAGAGTTTGCCAACTCATGCTATCATATGCTTGCTCCATATCAACTTTAATAGAAACAAAACCCTTTTTAGATTTGGAAAATCTAAATTTATGAAATAGTTCTTGAGCAAGAAGAATTTGATCCCACATAAGTTTCCCTTTTACAAAAGCGTATTGAACCTCAGAAATAATCTTTGGGAAAAGATTACTAATTCTATTTAATAACATGCTGGCCACAATTTTGTAGAATGTATTACAAAGACTAATGGGTCTGAAATTAGAAGGTAAAAAAGGATTTTTTACCTTAGGGATAAGCACCACATTAGTAACTTTCCAATCTATGCACATAGAACCTTTCTTAAAGAACAGATTGATTGCATTCCACATATCATTGTGTATAATGTGCCAATAAGTTTTGATAAAGGAATAAGTAATTCCATCTCTTCCTGGGGCTTTATTCAAACCCAATTTCTTGACAATAGCTGCCAATTCTTCTCTAGAAAAGTCTTTGTCAAGCATTAAAGAATTAGCAGCTTCAATGGCTTTAGAACAAGGAGGCCAATTAACCAAGGAGCAAACTCTACTTCTCCATTTGTTTTTAATGAAATTTAAAAAAACTTCTGTAATTTCCTCCTGATTTTCAATCAATAAACATGCTTCATTATTAATATGGTTGATCCAATTAGAATTTCTCCTTGCTGTAGTAGAAGCATGAAAGAATTTTGAATTACTATCTCCTTCTTTCAGCCAATGAGTTTTGGATCTTTTCCTCCACCATGTGCATAAACGTCCAAGCATTGCATTCAATTCCCGAACCTTGGATCTCAACAAATCAATTTTTAGATCAGAAATTATACCTGCAGATGACTCTTCTTCTTGTAGCTTCAAAATATCTTTTTTTAAACTGTTTTTCAACTCAGTTAAGCTTTAATGCTTGGCTTTATTCCAAAAAAATAGAGCTTTTAAGGAACGTCTGAAATTATTGTTCAAAATAGTGTCTGTATTGCCTTCTGAAGGTTTATTCCAAGCAAACCAGACCATCATGTGAGAAGCTAGATAAGATAACCAAGTATCTTCAAATCTCAGAATGCAGTTTTTTTGAACATTAGGAGAAGAAATCCTTAACATCATTGGACAATGGTCAGATACAATACAGGCTAAATGTTAACCACCGCAACTTTCAAGTGATTTAAGGCTGTGCAGTTAAGAATGCAATGATCTAATCTTTCTAAGATCCAGACCTTACCTGATTTATTGTTACACCATGTGAAATTGGGACCAATAAATCTAGTGTCATTAAAATCACAATCTCTCCTAAATGAAAGCATCTCTTGACCTCCTTATGTCAAAGATAATTTTTTTCCTCCTTTTTTATCATCTTGAGATAAGATGCAATTGAAGTCTCCTCCCATGACCATAGGAAGTTTAGACGATTTAAATTTCTCCAGATTTTCCAAAGGATTCTTCTCTCACCATTATCTGTGCTGCCATATATAGTGGCTATAACCCAAGAAGTTTTGTTTGCAATGTTTAATTCTCCCACTACTAGTTGATTAGAAGTTTCCATGACAGAAAGCCTGGCCAAATCTGACCTCCGGCATACCATAATGCCACCTGATAAAACTCTAGCTAGAAATAAATAGAAATCCCATAAGTCTCTTATAAATCTTTTGAACTCCAAAGAATCTATTGAAGAAATTTTAGTCTCAATAAGACCGACAAAAATTGCATCATTATCCTTTATAATCTCCTTCAAATATAGGGAGGCCTCAGCTTTGTTAGCCCCCATACAATTCCAGAATATAGATGAGCTCATTTTGGAATAGAAGTGGGAAAAGACCCACTACCTTTCCTTTTGATCAACTCTCCTTTCCTGAGTTTTGAAGGTAAACTAACATTACCCAATGATTTCAATTCCTTTTGAAGTTTGAATTCAATGTAAATGTAAAATTCTGGACAATCTTCAATAGTCTCTCCATATTTACCAAACTTATCACTATTGTCTTCATTAAAAGTTGATTTTTGAGAAACAACATATTGATTGGTAGTATTCATGCTATTGAATGAATCTGGAATCACAGTAGACTTGATTTCTGTAACATCAATTATAATTTCCAATTCCTGCTGCCTTTCTTCATTAGCAATCAAAGACATATCTTTTGTAGTAACCACATTTCCCTCTTCATTGACATGTTGCAGTAAGGAGAATATGTTATTATTCTCAATATCTTCAAGAATTTCCATATTAATAATTTCTTCTGCTACCAAATCAGCAGAATTGCTGACAGAATTCTGTTCAACCTTTTCCACCTCCAGGTTATTTTTTTCTGTTTGAATTATAAGACCAGATTCATGATAGGGAATACCTGAGTTCATAAGTAATCCATTAGGATTTACTTGAGTTCGCAAGCAACCCTTCCCCTCTGTAGTAATTGAAATAGAAGAAGATTTATTCTTCTCCAAGCAGCCATCCTGAAGATTGTCTAGAATTTTAAAGTTGTTCTTCAAAGTAGTTACAGAATTCTGAATTTTAGAATAATTGTGTGATTCAATTATTTCACCTTCTTCTATGATGGTTTGCAACAAAGTTGGAGGATCTTTTTTCGAAGAGCTATTTTCTGTTTAGGAGGATTCCTCCCAAAGGTTTTATTTTTCTTGAATTTAACCTGAATCAGAGAACTTAATTCATCTTGTCCATTGGAATATCCTTCTTCATGATTCAAAATATTTTTAGCAGCATTTGCTTTTGGAACAAATGTCTTTGAAGAAGGACATTTGTTCTTCAAATGACCAATCTTACCATAGTGAAAGCAAAGAGAAGAAATCTTTTCATATTCTACTTTTTGGATGGATCTACCATGCATCCCTTCAATCCAAACACCTCTTAGTAAATTTTTATCAAGATCAATTCGAACACATACACGAGCATATTCCCTCTTTCCCCATTTAAAAGAATTGCCATCTAGATATAAAGGAGCTCCTAGAATAGATGTAATTCTACAAAAATTTTGTTCATTCCAATAGAGTAGACGTAGACACGGCATACGAATCCAAATAGGTGTTGTAAGACCTTTAAGAGATTATGGGGAGAAAGTGGTGGACAATCTATCCAAACCAATAATATTTCCTCCAATGAACTAAGAACCTCCTTCAAGTACTTCATCCACGGCATTAGGATTTGTAAAAGAGCATAGGATCCAATCAAGACCCAAGGTTGTAAGATGAAATTTCCCAAATATGGACCACTGTTTTCGGAGCTCTCTACTGCAGACTGGATATGGAATATTGCTTCCCAGGACTTTGATAACCAAAGAGTTTCTCAAAACGTGTGAATTAACATTTTCAAGATCTGGATTCATAATAACAGCAATCCCATCATCAATAACAGGAGTAGAACTCAAGTCATAATTGAGTTTGATGTGTTGTGTCTTCTTCCAAGCATTAGGAACATTTTTTGTAGCACCATAATCTGATTTCTTTGCCATAACTTCACAGGAAACCTTATCACCAACTACTGCTTGCATGAAACTCTTAGCTGGCAAATCAGAACAGAGATCAGAAGGAAGCTTATCATTATAATGAGAAGAATTGTTAATAATATTCTAGTTATTCACATTCATCTCTGGCCACAGGTCAGAGATTGCATTTGAACAACTGGATTTATTAACAAAAATATTCACATTTGATGATCAAGCTTCCAAATCGTTAGATTTTTTATTCAAATCTGCGTTAGATTTCTTAAGGCTCGGAGTACTGTAAGCAGGAAGATTCAAAATACCTTTGCCTTTGCCTATCACAAATTCATCAGTCTTCTTCATAGGAGATTCGCTTACCTCTCTGATAATCAGAGGTTTTGCAGAATTATTGAAATGAATGATATCTTCAACCAAGTACGGGATCGAATCATCCACTGTCCTGATTTGTCCCTCCAAACATTCAGTAATGATAGACGTGCTGACCAATGATCGGAGGTCCTTCTCCGTCATTGCCAAGAGCCGGCGGTGGAGGTAGCAGAAAAATCGAGAATTGAACATTCAAAAAAATATGGTTGTTTTCGTATCCCCACTTGTTCAATGAATTCTTCCATAATGTTTTGGAATTGTAGAGGAGCTAGGAAGAGGAAGGCTTCTCTATACTTGAAGGATGTGGTAAAAGATCATGAGATTTTGTTTATTGGCTTACTTGAAACAAAAGTTAATAGCTTTGATAGAAAGGATGTGGATCATCTAATTGGTTTAGATTGGGAATTCTTTCATGTGCCTTCAGAAGGTTTATCTGGATGTTTGCTTGTTTTATGGAAGGCCAACTTTGCAAAATTTCAAATTTTGGAATTTTATTCTCAATTCATTATTGGTGATTTGGAAGTTCCTAATAAAGGAAAATAGTAGATTACTTCTATTTATGGCAATAAAGATGTTTATGAAAAAAGGAGGCTTTGGGAGAGATTGGAATTTTACTCTTCAAAAGAGTTACCAATGGTGTTGGGAGGTGACTTCAACTGTATTCTCTCTAAAGAAGACAAGAGGGGAGGGAGAAGGTTCTTGTTTTCCCTTGGACCAAAGGAGATGAAATATTTCCTAGCTCTTAATGACTTCCATGAAGTTGGTTATGTGGGTCAAAAGTTCACTTGGTGTAACAACAAAAAAGGTGTGGATCGGATTCTGGAAAGACTTGATAGATGCTTTCTTAATTCGGCTACATTGAACTCAACTCATAGATTGGTGGTGAGACACTTGGCTTGGGTAGCTTCTAACCATTGCCAAGTAATCTTAAATCTTTTGGTGCAGCATTCAACAAAAAAGGTTCTCAGATTTGAAGAAGTATGGGCTTCCAACAAGGCTTCGGTGACTGTAGTCAGAGGTATTTGGAGGAAACAAAATTGATGGTAGTTTTTCTCATATTTTGAATCATAAAATGGAGAAAGCCCTCAAAGTACTTTCTTATTGGAGAAAGGCTAAACATTTAAGTCTTGTTATGTAGAAAGAAGATCTGTTGAAGCATATTGAAGAACTACAAACTAAAGAAGCTAATGTAGGTGAGCTATCTAAGGAGGATAGTTGGATGTTGAATGTTAAAGTTTGTAAGCTAAATTCAACTCTTGCAAAGCTAGATACTTGGTGGAGACAAAGATCCAAGGTTAAATGGATGATGGAGGGAGATCGAAATTCAATGTTTTTTCAAGCATATGCTTCGGCCAGAATAAACTCTAAATTTATTGCTAAAATCAAAGATAAAAATAGGGACATTGTAGAAGATCAACATCAAATAGAGGAAGTGATGGTTCGATTTTTCAAAAACAAATGGAAGTATAGAAACTGCAATCTTCAGAATTGGCCATCCCCGTGGAGGACATTGGAAGATGGAGATAGAGAATTGCTAAATAAGGCTTTCACTATGCAAGAAATGGAAGAGGTGCTCAAGAACAGTGGTTGCAACATCTCCCCAGGTAACGATGGCATTACATTTTCTTTCTTTAAAGCATATTGGGAGATAATTAAATGTGATTTATGAAATGCAATCAATTACTTCTTTCAAATGGCTGTCTTGGATTCTAAATGGAAGGAAACTATTATAGTGCATATTTCAAAAGTAAGCAATCCTTTGACTCCAACCAACTTCAGACCAATTAGCTTGTGTAATTCGGTCTACAAGTTGGCTGCAAAGATGTTAATGAATAGATTGTCTCCTTGTATTCCTAAACTCATTTCGAATGAGCAAGCTGCTTTTGTGAAAGGGAGATCCTTATTTGAACATACTTTGGTTGCTCAAGAAATTATGCATAAATTCAGAAACTCCAAGTCAAAGAATGGGCTGGTTTCCTTCAAGATTGATATGGAACAAGCATACGATTCAATGGGTTGGCAAACTCTGGAAAAGGCAATGGAATATTTTGGTTTTCCACCCAGATTTGTTAATCTGATCATGGAATGTGTAGGAAACTCTAAATTTTCTATTTTTATTAATGGGAGTTACACTGAACGGATAAGTGGGAAAAGTGGTTTTAGACAAGGATGTCCCTTGTCTCCATTTCTTTTTATCCTATGCTCCCAATTGTTATCAAATGCTTTTAAACAAAGGGAGGATTCCATTGATGTTTGGTTGAGTATGAATTGACCAAGGATCTCACATTTGCTTTATGCCGATGATTTGATTATCTTCTCATAGACAAATTTGAAGAAAGTTAAAGGGATCAAAATTATTTTAGATAATTTTTGTGGTTCAGGACAAAGGATCAACACTATTAAATCTTGTATGATTTTTGGAAAATCTATCAAGAAAATAAGGAAGAAGATCTCTCAGCTCATGGGATTCACAATAGTAAAAGAGATGTACTATCTTGGGATCAAGCTAGCTTTGAGAAGATTAACAAGGGAAGATTTCCGTTTCATCATTGAAAAGGCTATAAAGATGACAAATGTGTGGGGAGGAAAAATTATTTAACTACCTGGTAATATTTTACTTACCAAATCAAATTTACTTGCTTATACTACATTCCAATGCACCAACTCTTTGATCCCAAAGATATACTTGAAGAGGTAGACAAGATTTGTAGAAACTTCATTTGGAACAAAGAAAATGGGAGAAAGGGTATCCACTATGTCAATTGGGAAACAAAGTGCCTTCCTAGAAAATGGGGAGGCAGATCGCTTCATTCTTGTTCGACCAAAGTGGGAGCTTTGGGAGCCAAATTTGCATGGAAACATTTAAATGACAAAGACTCCTTAATCCACAAAGTGCTATATTCTAAATATGGAGAATTATGGGTTGATAACTCAATGAGGTTGGGATCTTCAGCTAGTAAAATCATCAAAGATGGAGGTAAAGCTCTTAAACCACTAATTAGATGGAATATTGCAAATGGAGAGGAAATTGAAGTGTTCAAAGACACTTGGATATTGGATAAAAGCATTGGCAAATGGCAAACATTTGTCATCCCTCATGACATCAGCAGATTGTTGGTTTCAAACTTTATTTCCAATGGTAGTTGGAATGAAGAAGAATTGAAGAAATATCTGCGAAGCAAGCTATTTAGCTTGATTTTCCAAGTTAAAATGATGATATTAAGGAGGATAAGATTGAATGATGTACTTAAAAACAAGGAAATCAATATATGCTATGGTGTTTGAATCAACGGTTATGGACAAATGTTTACAGTAATTCTAGAGCTGGATTTATAAAATAAGCTGAATCTTAGAGTAGAAATTTTGTAGCGGAGAATTTTTATCAAATCTCTACCTACTGCCCAATTCCTTGAATATAGAAGGCTATTAAGAAATGGAAATTGCCCAAGGGGCTGTAAAGAAACTGAAAATGAAGATCATGTGGAGGTTAGATGTGTAAAACTAAAGGAAGTATTAAACCAACTTAGCAAATGGGGGTTTTCTTTGTCGGAACTGGACTCCTTATCTGATTGCTGCAATTGGCTGTTAAATAAATCTCCTTTTATGATAAATATGTATTGTAATTTGGTGTATTTCACATATAAGTAAAGAAACAAATTGGTTCATAATGGTGGTAAGGACAGCTCATTGATTATTGCATCTAATGCAATGAGCTTTGCTTCTTTATCTACTGATGGAAATGGTATAATCTCTTTATCTACTTTTATTCAATGGGTTTAATAATGCTAATTTTAATTGCATAGAAGTTAGCGGATCTTTGTGCTAACTATGGTACTATTAGCTCTTTTGTGTGGGATGAGAGTAGCATGGATAAGGTTCCTCCTTTATTTTGGGATATTTTAAAGGAGGAATCTAATGTACTTGGTTAGTAGACTGTTTTTTGTTTTTCTTTTTTAATTCAATTTGCTGCATTTTCTTCAAAAAAAAATCAAGCTATTATTGAATTAACTCTATTTTGGGCATGAATAGATTGTGCTTCTAGCTTGAAAGATTAAAGTATAAAATTAATTGGTGGAATAAGAATGTTTTTGAAAATAGTTCACAAATATTTTGGTTGTTGAGGATAAAATTAATTCTAGTGAGCACAATTCTTAACTTGATCCTTCTGATGAGAATTTTAGGCTTCTTTAAGATGCAAAAAAATTATTGTTCAATCTTCAAGCTCAAGAAGACATTATTTTAGAAACAAAAAGCAGCCTCCAAGGACCTCATTAAAGGGGACAACAACATTAAATACTTACAAGCCATGGTAAAAAAGGATAGATCTAAGAACTTCATTCATAAAATTTCTCTTCTTAATGGTTCTCAAATTGAGGATGTGGGGGAATTCCTAATTTTACAATGGAGTATTTTAAAAAATTATTTAATAACAACTTTTATCCTGTTCATATTATCATCCAATTATCATTAATGAGAATTATAACATGTCCCTTACCAAACTTCCTACCTCGTAGAATAATAAGGAGATTGTTCATGTTATGAATTCCGACTATGTGGCAGGCCCAGAAGGCTTTACTTCTAGAATTCTTTGCTATCAACATCTTTCCTATGTTTTTTTCTACCACTCATATTGTGCTTATTCCTAAAAAAATTGCCATTCATAATTAGGATGATTTTTTGCATATTAGTCTTTGCTCTTTCTTTAGCAAGTTGATTTTTTAAATTCTTATGAATCCTTTTTCTCTTTTGCTTCCCAAAATTATTTCTCCTTACAAAACTAGTTTTTCCAAGGTGAAAGCTATTTCTTATAAAAATCTACTTAATCAAGAGCTCCTAAATAATCTTGATATCAAGGTGAGAGGGGGAATCTTTATTTTAAAATTAGATATTGTCAAAGCCCATGATAACATCAGCTAGAATTTTATCTACAACATTTTTCACTTTTTGATTTTTAATTCAATGTTTATTAATCTTATTAAAAAATTTATTGAAGGATTTTCTAATTATTTTAATTAATGGTAAAAGCATAATTTTATTTAAAACGTCTCATAGTTTAATATAAGGTGATCTGCCCTTTTATTATTGCTTCTTTGTTTTTATCTAGTGGCCTTGTTAGTCTTTATCAAAATCACCCAAATCTTAATTATAGAATTATGAGTGGTTTTCCAATCTCTCACTATGATTTGAAGATGATGCTATTATTTTTACTTTTGGTTCCATAAACATGGTTGATTTTCTTATGAGATTTTTACATAATTTTGAGATTTTGAGTGGTCTTTTCCTTAACAATAGCAAGAAATGCTTTATTACCTCTAACAAAGTCCCCCTAGATCATTTTAGTTCTATCAAATGTATTTCTTTCTTTTTGCAAGGTTCCTTACTTATTAAGAATCTTGGAGTTCCCATTTATAAAGGTAGAAAGAAATCCTTTATTTTTTACGATCTTATTACTTCTGTGCAAAAAAGGCCTAAGTCTTATGAATTAAATTTTTTAAGTAATGGTAGGAGATTGATCGTTATTAGGATGGTCCTTAACTATTTATATCTTACAAATTTTACAACCTACATATGCTATTTGTACAAGTCTTAAAAAATTACTTAATAAGTTTTTTTGAAAAGGTATCAACAACAACTCTAAAATAAATTAGTTTTCTTGGTGTAATTATTATAGGGTTTTGGAGGAAGGGGTGACGTTGTAAAAACTTTATTAATTTATCTTTTGCATTTTTAATCAAGATGTGGGTTAATTTTCGCTCTAAACTGAACCTTTAGGATAAGTTCATGTCATCCAATTAATGTTTTAGTAGGCATCCTACTATGTGCATTTACAATAAGGGTGGTTCTAGAATTTGGAAGAGACTGTAATATTAATTGGAAAGCTAAGCCTCATTTTAAATGAGGTCTTAGTTTTTCTAATATTTTCTTTTGGCAAGATCAATGGTTAGATGCCCGCTCTATTGATTCACTTCTTAATACTTTCTTTATTGCAGCTATTAAGGTTAATTTTTTTATTACTGTGAATAGTTGGGATTATAATAAACTTGTTGAAGTTCTTATGGAGTATGTTATTAATC
Source organism: Dendrobium catenatum (assembly GCF_001605985.2). NCBI lineage: Eukaryota > Viridiplantae > Streptophyta > Magnoliopsida > Asparagales > Orchidaceae > Dendrobium > Dendrobium catenatum. Next base: position 133,701 of record NW_021490717.1, on the reverse strand, counting down.
ATATTTCACAACTTATGATAAATATTGAGTTTGATTATTACTTATTATGTAACTATTCTAATAATGGTATGTTCATATTAAAGGATGCTTGGAATGTATTGGGAGGTAAGAATTCTGTCACCAATGTTTTTTCCATGATTTAGCATATAGTATACCTACTTTGAATGATAAATTTATAGGAGAATCAAGCATAGATATGTTGCTACTGATAAGAACTTATTAAAAAGATGCTTCATTTTACCATCCAAAAATCAGTGTTGTTATTATGTGAAGAATATGCACCATGTGTTTATTTCTATGCCTATTGCTATCAAAATTTAGACTCATTTTGATAATTTATTTAGATTGAATCATTTTAGTGTTAATATTAGCACCAATTCCATGCTTATTCTTGGTTTTATTTATTATAGAGGTTAAATTAGGAATCCAATCCCATACCTTATTTTGCGGTACATACAGCATGCCAAAAATAACTCTCATTTTAATGATATTTTTATTAAATATCATCATATTATTAGAAATAGTAAAGATAATATTTTGAAACTTTACTATGCTAACCTTTTCTCCATGAAAAACTTTAGAGGCCACTCTTTTATGGCTCAAGATTTCATAATATCACTTCAAGGAAATCATTTTTGAAAGTGCTCAGATGACACTAGAAAGTGCTCTGATACCACTTAAAAGTTCGTTTGGGTGTTAAGCCCTATGAACTAGTCCTAAGGCTAACCAAAAGTGGGAGTGAATTGGTGAAAAATATCTTTTAATCAAAACCAATATCACCACAATAAAAACTAAAGTATGGAAATTAAAATGCAGAAGTAATCAATAAAGAACACACCAGATTTATAGTTGTTCGGTCAAACCTTGACCTACGTCCACTCCTTGGAGGCACCCTCCAAGTATTGCACTAAAATAAGTGTCTCTCCTTTAGCCCCCATAGCTAGGCAGAGAAGCCATTACAAAATCACTTCCACCTTCCCCGATGCGGCGAAGTCATAGGGCCTTTTGACACCAAAGAGATTTTCTTCTTTGGTGAACTTCCCTCAAGACAAGCCTTCAATCGGACGGTATTAAGGAGCAAGCCTGCCGAAGCAACCGTGTGGAATCCCATTCCACACTCCCTTGACTTCCTCCTCACAGGATCTTCTCCCTTTCTCAGACTTCACCCATTCCTCACTCCCTTTCAAGCTCTCTCTTCAAGATTCCCCCAAAAGAACGAAGCTACAATTTATCCCGAACGATGTTACCAAAAATAGAAATTATAGACCATAGATCCGCAACAATCTCCCCCTTTTTGATGATGGAAAAACATTTCAATTTTAATTTTCAAAAATGTAAATACTCTTCCTAATCTACCCCTCACTAGAATAACACTTTTAAAAATAGGAGAGATAAAAAAATATTTGTTGTTTTTAAAAATTTTTTTAAAGATACAAATAAGATAACAGTACAAAAATTCAACAATACGTTCTCCCCCTTTGACATTATCAAAAAGAGATGAGGCACAAACAAAAACCAAAATGAACAAAAGACAAAAATGTTCCTTAATCTAGTGAAAAAAAAAACAAATATTCTTATAATGAGAAAGTTACCTCTTGGTTTTAATCAAAAACTTAGTAGAATTGGATTGACAATGCATAGCCCATAAAAGGCTAAAAATTCATAATTTGATAATCCAAACTCAAGTTCTTTAAAAAGGCTCCAAAACTTTTTAATTCAATATCTAAATCAAGGAATAAATTAGAAAAAGAAATACTAATTTTTCAAAACTCCTTTCATAAAATATATCTAATAGAAGATTAATGCATGAATTATTGAATCAGGAATCATATTTTTCAAAATCAAGTATCAAAACTATCAAGGTTTTCTTAAGCTTTTAAGAATGGTAAGCATTAAATTTTGCGGGCTCATTTTATGCCTCTTGTCAAATTGAATGTTCCTCTTTGTGCATCTTTTGATTTTTGATACACTTTGTGTATATTTTTCAATTTGGCATCCTTGCGCATCTTTTATTTTTGGAATCATTGGCCAACTTTTTTTTTAATATTCTACTTTTTTGAAATCTTAGAAAACAAAAGTAAACTCATTCTATTGATAAAGTGAATTCTTGATTAAAAAAATTATGAGTTAGATTCAAGAACTTGCAAAAGATCTCTATGCGATAAATAAAATATAGGGAGATAGAAAATTTTAGTTTCAAAGACTAATTTAAAATATGAAAAAGATTTTAAATCAAAAGTAGAATAACCTCTTTTAGGAAATAGAGATTGAGAGTCAAAAATATGAGTTTCCTTCCTTTTACTGTTTTAGAGAAGTCAAACATAACTTACCAAAGATTTCAAGAAACACAGGAAGTAGATTTTTCATTTTTAAAAAAGTGATGTGTGTGTTGATCAGAGAAAAACTTTCACGAAAATGAAAATTTCTAATAATAAACAAAACAAAAATGCAAAATAAAAATGAAAAATATAAAAACAAAAACACAACACAAAAACACGAAAGGCTTTTAACCATTATCTCTCTCCTGGTCCGATGCTTCAGAAACCAGATTTGCCCATGACATTTTTTGCTTTTTATTATTTTCCCAATTTAAATTTTGTTTTGCCTTGCCCTTTTTTTCGTAGGAAGAATTTTTAAATTAGGGCACTGATTTTTCATATGTTCAGGCTTCCTACATCGAAAGTAAATAACGTCAGAAGGAATATGAACATCCTTACCATTTTTACCTTTTTTCCACTTTTGCTTATGCTTTGGTGAGCTATGTGATTTGCTTGACAAGTCATTGTATTCATCACCAACTAAGCTATCTCTATCTGTATCATCAGTTTTTAGAACAATCGTTTCACTTGCATCCAAAAGTCTTTGACCCAAACTTTGCTCCTAGGCAATGAGTGAATCAATCAAATTATCAATAGAATAATCATTCAAATCTTTTGATTCACAAATAGCAACAACTTTGGCATCAAATTTTATAAGTAAACAACTAGGAATTTTATTAACTTTTTCAAATTTTGAAAATTCTTTTCCTAAGGCATGCAATGATGTTACTATTTTAATGAACCTAGTATACATGTCTAAGATCGTTTCAAAAGGTTTCATGAAAAATAGTTCAAAATCATGCATTAAAATATTCAACTTGAATTGCTTGATTTCACTAGTGCCTTCGTATATGGCGTGTAGCTTATCCCAAACTTCCTTACCAGTAGTGCACGTGGATACTAACACAAAATCTTCAGAATTTAAATCACAGAAAAAGCTATTTAAAGATTTTGCATTCAATTGAGCATTTACATATTCTTTCCTATTTCATTGATTAAAAGAAATATCAGTTTTAACTCCATTAAGAATACATGATGGTGATGAATAACCAGTTAAAATCCTATGCTACATGCAAAAATCAATCGATTACAAGAAAGTAGTCATGCAAATTTTCCAAAAATCAAAAGTAATATTTTCAAATATAGGTGGTCTGGTGATTGAATATCCTTTCGCAATATTATCATTTGAAAAATTAGCTATGGATCGAAATTCAAAAAGTTTTCAAACTTTATTTTTATGAATCCCGCTCTGATACCACTTGAAAGTGCTTAGATGACACTAAAAAGTGCTCTGATAACACTTGAAAGTTTGTTAGGGATGTTAGACCCTATGAACTAGCCCAAAGCTAATTAAGAGAGAAAGGTGAATTGGTAAAAAGAAGAATCTTTAAATCAAAACACAAATCAAAACCAATATCACCACAATAAAAATCAAAGTGCGGAAGTAACAAAGAAAGAACACACCATATTTATAGTGGTTTGGTCAAACCTTGAACTACCTCCACTCCTTGGAGGCACCCTCCAAGTATTGCACTAAACAAAGTGTCTCTCTTTTAGCCCCCACAGCTAGGCGGAGAAGCCCTTACAAAATCACTTCCACCTTCGCTGGTGCGGCGGAGTCGCCGTGTTTTTGACACCAAAGAGATCTTCTTCTTTGGTGAACTTCCCTCGAGATAAGCCTTGAATTCAGTGGTATTAAGGTGCAAGCCTGCCAAAGCAACCATGTGGAATCCCCCTCCACACTCCCTTGAGTCCCCCTCATAGGATCTTCTCCCTCTCCCAGACTTCACCCATTCCTCACTCCCTTTCAAGCTCTCTCTTCAAGATTCCCTCAAAAGAATGAAGCTATAATGGCTACCAAAGACACTTACAAAGTTTCATGTCATATTTTAAATAGAAGATGTCAAAATGAGCTCATTAATGCAAGTTGCAGACATTATCGTCCAAGATGATAGGTATATGGTCCTGTACGATTAGTACAATTTAATCCCAATCAGCCGGGACGATTTGGAACGAACAGAAGAAAATTGGTTACATTGGCCTGGCCGGTATCACAATCGTTCCAGACGATTAGTTTAAAACCGATTTCAATCATCCTGATCATCGCACAGAATCAATGCTGGCCGATGTAAATCGTCTAGGACATCATCCCGGCCGATCCTACGATCGTCCCAGACGATGTGATCGTATCAATCAGCCATTAATATTTTCCAAAGATACCACATCATATTAGGCATAATTGAGTTAGATCGTCCTGGACGATGTGTATATCATCCTAGCCGATTTCCTAAAATAAAGAATACCTAATCTGATTATGGCGGTTGATTGTTTCTGAATTGAGCCTATCGTCCTGACAGATACAGGTTTTGTCTAGGCCGATTAACATATGATGGCTGCCTTAATGAGGATGCTCTAATTTAGGGTTTCTGTTTTTGGACAGATCATTCAGGACGATATAAATATCGTCCCGGACGATGTTACCAAAAATAGAAATCTTTAGAGAACAATAGAAAATCTTTCAAGTTACAAATCATCAGGTGTCAAACCAAATACAACAAACTCAAGAAAGGAAAAAGTGTACAAACTGACTCATACCTAGTCTACCCAATCTTGAGCTGGTTCCAAATTGCAGTCTGATCGTGTGGACCTGAAATGTCAGTACAAAAGGCAATCGTAGAGAAATAAGAATGTTTGCTATTATCAAAATAATAAACCATAGATCCGCAACTTTTTTTATGACAAGCATAAGTTGGTTTATTTGTCTAAATCCTCTTATAAATCTTTTAAAATTAATACAAACAGTTTGGTTAAAGATTTAAGTTATGTTATGGTGGAATTATTAGGGATGCTCATGGGAACACCATCATGGTGTATACTTATCCCTTACAAAAGGGTTCTATTATTTATGCTCAGCTTTCTGTTATTTTACATCAGATTAAATTATGTATTTATCTTTGCATTTTTAATATTTTAATCGAGGTTTAGGATAGTTATAACCTTTATTATTTGAAAGACTCTCATGATAAAATTTGTAATTCAGATTTGTTTTACCTTATTAGGGAAATTCAACAGCTTTTTTTTTTTTCAATTTGACTACAACTCATTTTCATGGAAGAAAATGCGTACATTGATTGGTTAGCCAATCATGGTTGTATTCTAGATTTTTTTTATTATTTTTTTACTAATTTCACTTATTTTAAGTTGCCTACACCTTGAAAATCCTAATTAGATTGGACTAAATTGGTTTTTACCTATGTCAGAGTTTAAGCTTCCTTCTTGTACGGGGGCAGATGCTTTGTTCCTTTTGGGATCTTTGAATGTTGGTTCTTTGATGGATCCTAGGTTTGGCCTTCATGCATTTTTAGCTCTATTCAAAATTTTTGTTGCATTGATAATAATTTCTAATTTGCTTTATTTCTTTGTGTTGGTTTTTGTAGTGTTCTATATGTAGAGTTAGTAATCACTATGATTATGCTTTTAAGTACACTTACTGCTCTTTCTTTCTATCTTTGAATAAGAGGGGGAAAGGTGGATTTAATAATAACTATACTGATGGGGGTTGCATTTTCCTGTTAGATGTGGTCAACGAGCCTTGGCCGATAGGCGTCAGCGCAACCATGAGCTCATCCAGTGAAGCGAACCTAGGAGTGGGAAACCCCCAAGCCTCCAAACGTTTTAGAACCTCTCCTAGTTGCTTGCACTGAGTCGTTAAATGGTTCAGGTTTTCCACTTGATTGCACCTAATCGAGCATTGCACATCAGCACACAGGCCGCGACGGTGAAGCCACCCGCACGTAGGGATGAGGTCCATGTAAATCCTCCACTGGAAGATACGCTCACGGGGTCTTAACCCAATCTTCAGAATGGTACACACCTGGTTCTCTTCACCTTGGAACAAAGAATCATAGAAGATAGCTGAGATAGAGGTGCCAAGTGGACTTTTACTGAGCTCCGGCGAGTCTGCATCAAGTTCCGTCCATAGCTTGACTTCACAAATCCTATCAAGAAGTGCTTCTCCAAAACACAGTAGTAGCTTTTGACGATTCCAACAATTGTCCGAAGTGATAAACTCATTGACCGAGGAGCCTTCAATCCTCTCAATGTTGCAAAATGTAGGCCATAAGGAAATGGCTGAATCCAGAATCCATATATGATTTATAATGTCGATATCGACTCCATTGCACACCTTCCAGCAAACATTATTACTCATGATATCCGCCCCATTGCAGATGATTCTCCACCCGCAGGATTCACCCCGTTTCCGTTCTTGTTTCCTTGGCCATGCACCGTAAGTATGCCTCATGCACCTTTGAAATAAGTTCTGGGGCTTGTGAAGGAAATCCCACGCAATTTTGGCTCGCAACGGTCCAATCCAGTTGTGGCTAAAGGGAGAGAGTGAGAGAGAGAGAGGGAGAGAGAGAGATAGAGAGAGAGAGAGAGAGAGAGAGAGCAAGAAAGAGCAAGGGAGTGCAACAGAGAGAGAGAGAGAGAGCTGAGAGAGAGAGGGAGAGAGAGAGAGAGAGAGAAAGAGAGCAAGAAAGAGCAAGGGAGTGCAAGAGAGAGAGAGGGAGAGAGAGAGAGAGAAAGATTGAGAGAGAGAGCAAGTGAGAGCTAGCTAGAGAAAGAGCAAGGTAGATAAAGAACAAGAGAGAGCAATAGAGAGTAAGGGAGAGAGCAAGAGAGAGGGGGAGAGAGAGAGAGAGAGAGAGAGAGAGCAAGTGAGAGCAAGCTAGAGAAAGAGCAAGCTTGAGAAAAAATAAGAGAGAGCAAGGGAGAGAGGAAGAGAGAGATAGAGAGAGAAAGAGAGAGGCAGAGAGAGAGAAATCAAGAAAGAGCAAGGGAGTGCAATAGAGAGAGCAAGAGAGATAAAGGGAGAGAGAGAGAGAGGGAAAGAGAGAGTGGAAGAGGGAGAGAGAGCGTGTGAGAGAGAGAGAGGGAGAGAGAGAGAGAGATAGAGAGAGAGAGAGATAGAGAGAGTAAGAAAGAGCAAGGGAGTGCAAGGGAGAAAGCAAGAGAGAGAGAGAGAGGGATAGAGAGAGAGAGGGAGAGAGAGAGGGAGGGAGGGAGAGCGAGCGAGAGAGAGAGAGAGAGAGAGAGAGAGAGAGAGAGAGAGAGAGAGAGATGAGCAAGTGAGAAGCAACGCTAAGAAGATCTAAGGTGCGAAGAAAACGAGAGAGAAAGGGAGAGATTGAGAGAGCATATGCAAAGAGAGATGAGTAAGAAGGATTAGAGAGGCAAGAGAGAGAGAGAGACAAAGAGAAAGGGGGAAAGAGAGAGAGAGAGAGAGAGATGAGAGAGAGAGAGGAGATGGAGAGAGGGAGAAAGAGAGAGCAACGTAGCAGAGAGAGAGAGAAAAGCAAGTGAGCAGCTAAGAACAGAGAAGAGCAAGCTAGTAGAAAGAATTAAGAGAGAGCAACGAGAGAGCAAGGGAGAGAGCAAGGAGAGCAGAGAAGGAGAAGAGAGAGAGAGAGAAGAAAGGGAGAGAGAAGAGAGAGAAGCAAGAAAGAGCAAGGGAGTGCAAGAGAGAGAGTAAGAGAGAGTGAGCGAAGAGAGAAGAGAAGAGAGATGGAGAGGTGAAAAGAGAGAGGAGGGAGGAGGCGTAAATCAGAGAGAGAGAAGAAGAGAGGCAAGAAAGAGCTAGGGAGCTGCAGAGGGAGAGAGCCAAGAGATGAGAGCGGGGGGAGATGAGATGAGAAGAGACTGAGATGAGAGAGAGAGTAGAGAAGAGAGAGATTGGACGAGAGAGAGGGGTGAGAGAGTGAGAGAGAAAGTCAGAGAGAGAGAGAGACAGAAGAGAAGAGAGGGAGCAAGAAAGAGCAAGGGCAGTGCAAGGGGGGATGAGGGGGGCATTTAAGATTGATGAGGTGATTTTTAGAGAAAATGAAGAGCGAAGTGAAATGCTAACAGATGTAGATTTTGAGGGAGATATAGAGAGACGAGAGAGAGGGGAGGGAGGGGAGAGAGAGAAGGGGAGAGATTAAGAGAGAGAGAAAGAGCAAGAACAGTGCAAGGAGTGCCAGAGAGGGAGAGAGAGAGAGGAGAGACAAGAAACAGCGAGGCGGTACAAAAGAACGAGTAGAGGGATGAGGGAGGAGAGAGAGAGAGAGAGAAGATGCAGAGACGGGAGAGGTCAAGTGAGTAGCAAGCTAGAGAAAGAGCCAGCTTGAGAAAAAATAAATGAGATGAGCAAGGGAGAGGCAAGAAGAGAGATAGAGAGAGAAAGAGAGAGGTCAGAGAGAGAGAAAAAGTCAAGAAAGAGCAGGGAGTTGCATATAGAGAGATGCAAAGAGAGATAAAGGGAGAGAGAGAGAGAGGGGAAAGAGAGAGTGGAAGTAGGGAGAGGAGAGCGTGTGAGAGAGAGAGGAGAAGAGAGAGGAGATAGAGAGGGAAGAGAGATAGGAGAGAAGAAAGGCAAGGGAGTGCAAGGGAGAAAGCAAGAGAGAGAGAGGGATAGAGAGAGTAGAGAGAGAGAGAGCAGAGCAAGAAAGAACAAGAAATGCAATAGAGAGAGAGGGATAAGAGGGAGAGCGAGAGAGAGAAGCAAAGTGAGAGCAAGCTAGAGAACAGAGCGAAGCTTGAGAATAAAAAATTAAAAGTAGAAAAGGGAGCAAGGGCGAGAGAAAGAGAAGATCAGAGGAGAAAGAGAGAGGCAGAGAGAGAGAAATAAGAAAGAGCAAGGATGCATAGAGAGAGCAAGCGAGTAAAGGTGGAGAGGAGAGAGAGGGAAAAGAGAGAGTGGAAAGGATGGAGGGGAGAGGAGCGTTGTGTGAAGAGAGAGGGGAGAGAGGAGAAGAGATAGAGCGAGAGAGAGATAGTAGAGAGAGCTAAGGAAAGAGCAACGGGAGTGCATAGGAGACGAAGCTAAAGAGAGAGAGAGAGGAGGGATAGAGAAGAGAGGTCGAGAGAGGAGGGAGGGAAGGGAGACAGCGAGCGATGAGAGAAGAGAGAGAGAGAGAGAGTAGGAGAGAGAAGAGCGAAGAGAGGAGAGAGCCAAGAAAGACAAGGGAGTGCAAGAGAGACGAAGAAAGGGGCGAGAGAGCGAGAGAGGAGCGGAGAGTGAGAGGAGAGAGAGAATGAGAGAGCAGTGAGAGCAGCCTAGAGAGATTTGGAGGATAAGAGAGAGAAAGGAGAGAGATGAGAGAAGACTATGCAAGCAGAGAGAGTGAAGAGATAGAGAGATGCAAGAGAGAGTAGAGAGCAGCAAGATGAGGAAGGGGGAAAGAAGACGAGAGAGAGAGAGAGAGAGAGAGAGGAGATGGGAGAGAGGATGAAGAGAGAGCACGAGAGAGAGAGAGAGAACAGCAAGTGAGAGCAAGAAAGAAGAAAGAAGCCAGCTAGACGAAAGAATATAGAGAGAAGAGAGAGGAGCAAAGGGGAGAGAGAAAAGAGAGCAAGAGAGAGAGAGAGTGAGCGAGAGAAAGGGCAGAGAGAAGAGAAGAAAGCAAGAACAGAGCAAGGGTAGTGCAAGAGAATAGACGCAAGAAAGAGAGTGAAGAGAGAGTAGAGAGAGAGAGTAGTGTCGATAACCAGAAAGAGAGAGGGAGAGGTCAGTAAATAGAGAGAGAGAGAGAGCACGAATGACTATGGGAGTGAAGGGCAGACGGAGCAAGAGAGAGGGGGGAGAAGAGAGAAGAGAGGATGAGATGGTGAGAGAGTGAGAGAGAAAGCGAGAGAAGAGAGGAGACGACAGATGAGAGTAGAGGGAGCAAAGAAAGAGCAAGGGAGTGCAAGGAGAGAGCAGAGAGATACGAGAGATTTTAGAGAAAGAAAGAGCAATAAGGTAAACTGCAACAGCATGAGATCCAGGGCAGAAGAGGAGAGAGAGAGAGATGGAGGGAGGGAAGAGAGAGGGAGGGATAGAGAAAGAGA